>NC_090730.1:163621679-163629179 GCF_036898095.1 Palaemon carinicauda | reverse complement strand
AAAGGCATAATTTATTATCTTCTACCGCATACATTATTTTTAATATTTTGTTGTTTTATAGATGATTAATATTGTTTATATACATTTATGTTTAACTCTTTTCTCAATATTTTGTTTTTTCATGAATAGTTAATATCATTTTACATATATTTATATTTTCCACTTTCTCAACATTTTGTTTTATAAATGATTAATATTATTTTTATACATTTAAATTTTGCACTTTTCTTAATATTTTGTTGTTTTCTAAATTACTAATAATTTTATACATTTTTGTTTTCCACTTTCTCACATTATCCTCCACATTTGTTCTTGATTCTTATAAATTTATATTTTCCACTATTCTCAACATTTTGTTTCATAAATGATTAATATTATTTTCTATACATTAATGTTTTCCACTTTCTCACATTATCCCCACCTTTTTTCTTGATTCTTATAAATTTATATTTTCTACTATTCTCAATATTTTATTGTTTTATGAATGATTGATATTATTTTCTATTCATTTATATTTTCTACTTTCTCAACATTTTGTTTTATAAATGATTAATATTATTTCATATACAATACCTTTATATTTTCCACTTTCTCACATTATCCCCCACCTTTCCTTGCTTCTTCTTTATTCCCCAATGCGATATCCCCATGATTTCCTCCATCCTCGCTCCACCTCTTCCCAAGAAAAAGGAAAAGTTGCATTGTGGAAATCCTTTTGCCACATTTTGCGTAGAAGGCAATCGCCTGTCGCCCAATCACGCCCTGGGGCGAGTCTTACGCTCTCCTAAATACATAGGAATTAGGGGATGACACGTGAGCATTTTTTTTTTTAAATTTTCGTGAATTTCACTGGGGAGGTCTCTGCATACATACATACATACATACATACAAAGTTGTTATGTGTTTTACCTGTTAAAAGTTTTTTTTTTTTTTTTTTTTTTTTTTTTTTTTTTTTTTTTTTTTTCAAAAGAGTTTTATCATCAGATATGAACAGAAAAGGTTGCGAATTTCACTGGCGAGATTTAAGCGTATATTTATGCATACATACATACATATATACATACATACTCGTACATGTGGAGTTGTTATGTGTTTTACTTTTTAAAAAAGTGTATTCTTTTTCTTATATTTTGAAAGTTTTTTAACAGAAAATATGGACAGAAAAGGTCACGAAATTCACTGGCAAGGTCTAAGCGTATTTTATACATACGTCACATAATTACGCAGTTGTGATGTGTTTTACTTGTTAAAAAGTTTATTCTTTTTTCTTATAGATTAAAAGTCTTTTATCAGAAGATATGGACAGAAAAGGTTGCGAAATTCACTGGCGATGTCTAAGCGTATATTCATACATACATACATACTTACATACATACATACATCGTAGTTATGTGTTTTACTTGATCAAAAGTTTATTCTTTTATTTTTTCTTATATTTTATCAGTATATATGGATTGAAAAAGGTTACGAATTTCACTGGCGAGGTCTAAGCTTATATACATACATACATACACACATACATACATACGCAGTTACTATTTGTTTTACCTGTTAAAAAATGTATTCTTTTTTCTTATATTTTATCAGAGGATATTTACAGAAAAAAGTTGCGAAATTCACTGGCGAGGTCTAAGTGTATATTTATACATACATACATACATACATGCATACATACACACATACATACGCAGTTATTATGTGTTTTATCTGTTAAAAAGTTTATTCTTTCTTTCTTATATTTTATCAGAAGATATTTACAGAAAAAGTTGCAAATTTCACTGGCGAGGTCTTAAGTGTATATGTATACATACATACATTACATACTCGTACATGTGGAGTTTTTGCGTTTCACTCGTTAAATGGTTTATTCTTTTTTCTTATATTTTAAAGTGGAAACGGAAATTTTGTATCAAGGTGTTTGTTGCTTGCTTATTGAGACTAAACACTGTCTTAGGAATGAAACAAAGTACTTGTGATTTTTTTCTTTTAGATCAAACACATAAATGATTATATCAATGTATATGTATATATATATATATATATATATATATATATATATATATATATATATATATATATATATATATACATATATATATATATATATACATATATATATATATATATATATATATATATATATGTGTATATATATGTATATATATATATATATATATATGTGTGTATATAATATATATATATATATATATATATATATATATATATATATATATATATATATATATATATATATAGGTGTGTGTGTGTGTATGTATATACATAAATGAGTAAATCAGTGTATATGTATAATATAAAATGTGTGTGTTTGTGTATCTCATTAAAAGTAAGCTACTTCATCTAATAGGGTTGGCTCCGGGAAAAACCTACATCAATTATTGCCGCATTCGTTTTTAAATGCTGAAAATCTTTGTGCTCTACGAAACATTAGAAGCTTTGTATTCTAATGCACAGTATTCTAGATCAGAGGAGTGCCATGTTGAGGGTTGTGAACCCCTCGTGGAAGGATTTCACCCTTCTTATGCCTGCGGTAGCAACCGTTTTAATCCCTTTGTGCTACTGTAGCTGTTATAATTGATACAACCTAAACATCGGTGTAGGCTACAGATATTTTATAGAGGGTTGTGGATCCCTTGATGAAGGAAGATGCCCCTTTAGAGGGAGATGAGTGTCCTCTCCATAAGCCAATGGAAATCGTGTTTTTTCACTCCTGTGGGGTGCCAGAAAAAAAATAATTTCAGAATATTTTCCTCTCTAATTTTCATTCCTGTGATGTACCAGGAAAAGTAAATTATAGAATTGTCTATAATTTTTCATTCATGCGAGGTGCCAGAAATAGTAAATTATAGAATAATTGTTTCGCTAATTTTTCATTCCTGTGGGGTGCCAGACAAGTAAATTACATAATAACTGTCTAACTACTTTTGTGGAAAACACCAAACGGCTAAATAAATGTCTATCACGGATCGAAAAATTTGTTAATTTTTTTTTATAAACATATTTTTCTTGAAATATTTTCTTGTTTCTATATCGGAGTCATCAACGATTTTCGACAAATACCATGGCGTGTTTTTGACCCAGAATTCAGAAATCTTGTTAATTCATATTTTTGAAATATTTTTCTTATATATTGTTCTCGCTTCTGTATCGGAGTCATGACCGATCTTCGACATAAATACCATGGCGTGTTTTTGACCCAGAATTCAAAAAACTTGTTAATTAATTTTTTTTTGAAATATTTTTCTTATATATTTTTCTCGCTTCTATATCGGAGTCATCAACGATTTTCGACATAAACACCATGGTGTATTTTTGACCCAGAATTCGAGAAGCGGTTTCTCTCCTGGCTCCTGGACACAGAAGAAGAAGGCTTCTCTCCTTTTCTCCCATTTTGGGGCTTTTCCTTGTACCGGCTGACACAGACAACAATGGGAACGTCATGTCTGGAATGGGATCTCTTTTGGGGTCGTGGAAAACATCGAGTCAAAGGTATTTACCGAGAGAGAGAGAGAGGAGAGAGAGAGAGAGAGAGAGAGAGAGAGAGAGAGAGAGAGAGAGAGAGAGAGAGGAAAAATCATAGAAGAAGAAAGAGACAGACTGAAATTTGACAGACATCGAGTGAGACTTTTTCAGAAGGAATATTTTTGATAAAAGCTTGGAGAGAAATGAGAGAGAGAGAGAGAGAGAGAGAGAGAGAGAGAGAGAGAGAGAGAGAGAGAGAGAGAGAGAGAGAGAGAGAACCGTTTGAAAATTCTTAGAAGAGAGAGATATAGATTAAATTTTGAAAAACATGAGTGAGACTTTTTCAAAGGGAATATTTTTGATAAAAGCTTGGAGAAAATAAGAGAGAGAGAGAGAGAGAGAGAGAGAGAGAGAGAGAGAGAGAGGAGAGAGAGAGAGAGAGAGAGAGAGAGAGAGAGAGAGAGAGAACCGTTTGAAAACTCACAGACGAGAGAGAAATGGACTGAATTTTGAAAGCCGACTGAGAATTTTCAAAGGGAATGTTTTTGGGAAAAATAAGAATCAATCTGTAACATAAACACAATAATAAATAGAAGAATATCTATTCTAGATAAAAAGCAGAAATAGGGTTGTGGTTGCCGATGCAATAACGGCACTGACTGGTGAACGCTCAAACTCGTTAGTTTCTTTGGTCGCTGTAACCTCACCATCTTTGTGAGCTATAGATTGTGGTTTGGGGGAGCCTATAGGTCTATCTATCTGCTGAGTCATCACCATCCATTGCCTGACCCTCCTTGGTCCTAGCTTGTGTGGAGAGGAGACTTGAGCGCTGATCATTTGTATATATGTTCTTTGGTCGCTGCAACCTCACCATCCTTATGAGCTAAGGATGGGGGTTTTGGGGAACCTATAATTCTATCAGCTGAGTCATCAGCATCCATTGCCTAGCCCTCTTTGTTCCTAGCTTGTGTGGAGAGGAGACTTGGGCGCTGATCATTTGTATATATGTTCTTTGGTCGCTGCAACCTCACAATCCTTGTGAGCTAAGGATGGAGGGTTTTGGGGAACCTATAGTTCTATCTGCTAAGTCATCAGCATCCATTGCCTAGCCCTCTTTGGTCCTAGCTTGGGTGTAAAGGGGTCTTGAGCGCTGATCATATGTATATATACTCAGTGTCTAGGGCAATGTCTCTGTCCCTTGCCTCTGCCATTCTTGAGCGGCCTTTAAGTAAAAACTCAGAATAAATTCCCTTTCTGGAGCACTTTGAACTAAATCCCCTAGATGGCGTGTGCATGATTTCTGCTTCAATTAATCTTTGAAAGTGGGATTTATTCAAATCCCAAACCAAAAGACGAGGTTTAGCCAGTTTTACATACGTGAAGAAGGCGAATACTTTTCTTTTCACGAGTTTTATTCTTTCTCGTTACCTCCGCCAACGAAGTTGGAAAGAGGTTATATTTTAACCCCTTTGTATGTTTGTTTGTGAACACCTTCCTGACCACAATTTTAATCGTAGAGTAATGAAACTTGAAGGATTAACTGATATGTAAAAATCTGGAAATGATTAAATTTTTTAAGGTCAAGGTCAAAGGTCACGGTCAAGCAAAATGTCCAATTCACGTAAAATCGTGGATATCGTTGTCACAGTTTTCAAACTCGGTTCATATTTGACTGCATGAAAATCCACTCCCAATTAATACATTTTGAGGTCAAAGGTCAAGGTTGAGAAATAAGATGCCGCGGCGGAGGTCTGCGTTCTACCAAGTGCCCCGCTAGTTAATATGGGTGAACGCCACCTTTATTTACTAGGTTCTCCTTTCCGAAATATATATTATATATATATTATATATATATATATATAATCTATATATATATATATATAATATATATAAACCTAGTTTAACATTATCATACAAAAGTATATAAGTAAACGGATTTGTAAAACGTCACATTTTAACATTTTAATTCTTTGGCTTAATCGAATTTTTCGATGAGATTTATGTATCTATCCCAGTCAGCTTAACATCTATCCCAATTTAATCAAGGAATATTAATTTTAATAATTTGATAGTCTATTACATCCCATAGATTTATCCTCCCTAACTGATAGGTCAATTTAATCTCTTAACTGATAGGTCAATTTAATCTCTAACTGATAGATCAATTTAATATCTAACTGATAGGTTCATTTAATCTCTAACTGATAGGTCAATTTAATCTCTAACTGATAGATCAATTTAATCTCAAACTGATAGGTTCATTTAATCTCTAACTGATAGGTCAATTTAATCTCTAACTGATAGGTTGATTTAATCTCTAACTGATAGGTTAATTTAATCTCTTAATTGATAGGTCAATTTAATCTCTAACTGATAGGTCAATTTAATCTCTAACTGATAGATCAATTTAATCTCTAACTGATAGGTTCATTTAATCTCTAACTGATAGGTCAATTTAATCTCTAACTGATAGCTGAATTAAATATCTAACTGATAGGTCAATTTAATCTCTAACTGATCTCTAACTGATAGGTTAATTTAATCTCTAACTGATAGGTTAATTTAATCTCTTAACCGATAGGTCAATTTAATCTCTAACTGATAGGTCAATTTAATCTCTTAACTGATAGCTGATAAATCTCTAACTGATAGGTCAATTTAATCTCTAACTGATAGCTCAATTAAATCTCTACTGATAGGTCAATTTAATCTGTAACTGATAGCTGAATTAAATCTCTAACTGATAGGTCAATTTAATCTCTAACTGATCTCTAACTGATAGGTTAATTTAATCTCTAACTGATAGGTTAATTTAATCTCTTAACCGATAGGTCAATTTAATCTCTAACTGATAGGGTCAATTTAATCTCTTAACTGATAGCTGAATTAAATCTCTAACTGATAGGTCAATTTAATCTGTAACTGATAGCTGAATTAAAATCTCTAACTGATAGGTCAATTTAATCTCTAACTGATGGGTTAATTTAATCTCTAACTGATAGGTTAATTTAATCTCTTAATTGATAGGTCAATTTAATCTCTAACTGATAGGTCAATTTAATCTCTAACTGATAGCTGAATTAAATCTCTAACTGATAGGTCAATTTAATCTGTAACTGATAGCTGAATTAAATCTCTAACTGATAGGTCAATTTAATCTGTAACTGATAGCTGAATTAAATCTCTAACTGATAGGTCAATTTAATCTCTAACTGATAGGTCAATTTAATCTTTAACTGATAGGCCAATTTAATGAACATATCAGTCCTGCCTATACTTAAACTCTTAATGTTCTCAGGCAATAAATTCTCATTTCCTCACAGACGGTGTTCGAATCCTTCCCAATTTAGGGGATTTCCCGATCTACGGACGCAGGAGTGTCCGAATTAGTTCTTTATAATGGCTGTTTATTGTATAGCCCCTGTACCATGGCCTTCCACTGTCTTGGATTAGAGTTCTCTTGCTTGGGGGTACACTTGGCCACGCTGTTATTATTATTATTATTATTATTATTATCACTATTATTAGCCATGCTACAACTCTAATTGAAAAAGCAGGATGCTATAGGACCAAGGGCTCCAACAGAGAAAATATCCCAGTGAGGAAAGGAAATAAAGAAATAAATAAACTACAATTGAAGTATTGAACAATTAATATTGTCTTGAAATATTTTATTTTGATTGTTAATTCTTCTCTTGTAGTTTATTTATTTCCTTGTTTCCTCTCCTCTGTGGGATATTTTTCCCTGCTGGAGCCCTTGGGTTTATAACATCCCTTCTTTTCTAGTTATGGTTTGAACCTAGCTTTTAATAATAATAATAATAATAATAATAATAATAATAATACTATAAGGCATGCATAACATCTCGTCCCACGAAAAACAACTCTTCTAAGATCTTTGTAGAATCATTGTACTGTAAAAAGAAAATAAGAAAATAAGAAAAGTGAACACAGGAAAATCCATAAAACGAAGGAAATGAAAAGTTTTTCAATTTATGACAACTAGAGTTTTCCCGTAAA
>NC_090730.1:163614179-163616679 GCF_036898095.1 Palaemon carinicauda | reverse complement strand
ACAGATGCAGGTGTGAATGGAAGGAAGCTCAGGGACTTGCGAAAAGTAATTACTCATTGATATAAGAGCGTCAGGGGACAAAGGGAGGAGATTAGTGGTTGAAAAGAGAGGTCGTTTGTCGTTGAAAAGAGAGGGAATTTGTGGTTGAAAAGGAAGTGTATTTGTGGTTGAAAAGGGAGGGATTGGTGGTGGAAAAAGGGGGGGATTTGTGATTGGAAAGGGAGAGGATTTGTGGTTGGAAAGGGGGGATTGGTGGTTGAAGATGGAGGGGATTTTTTGGTCGAAAATGGAGTTGATGAGTGGTTGAAAAGGGAGGGGATTAGTGGTTGAAAAGGGAGGGGATTTGTGGTTGAAGAGGTAGGGGTTTAGTGGTTAAAAAGGTAGGGGATTGGTGGTTGAAAAGGGAGGGGATATGTGGGTGAAAAGGTAGAGGATTTATGGTTGAAAAGTGAGGGATTTGTGGTTGAAAAGGGAGGGGATTTGTGGTTGAAAAACGAGGGGATTGCTGGTTGTAAATGGAGTTGATTAGTGGTTGAAAAACGAGGTGATTGCTGGTTGAAAATGGAGTTGATTAGTGGTTGAAAAGGGAGGGGATTGGTGGTTGAAAATGGAGTTGATTAGTAGTTGAAAAACGAGGTGATTGCTGGTTGAAAATGGAGTTGATTAGTGGTTGAAAAACGAGGTGATTGGTGGTTGAAAATGGAGTTGATTAGTAGTTGAAAAGGATAGTTTGCTGTTAGCGATTAGACCAAAATCTCCCTCCATCACTAATCCGCACTGGCCATCGTGGTGATGAAAACTGGCCAAACCCCAGACATAAATTGACATGTCTGAGGTCTTTGTCTCGCAGTGGACTAGAAACGGCAGCATTTGTTTGTGTGCGTGTATGTGAATGAGATTCCATCAGTAGTAATTTAGACTAATTACCTCTCTTTGGTAATTTAACATATGAATGAGATGCCTTCATAAGTTCAACAAACGTATGCTATCTAGGTCTGGTTGCCAAACCTATATTCATTGCGCGTTAATTATAAGTATTCCAATAGGGATTATGAGGAACGTTGATCTCTCTCTCTCTCTCTCTCTCTCTCTCTCTCTCTCTCTCTCTCTCTCTCTCAGTAAACTAATTCAAGAATAAGTTAGACAAGATCATAAAAACGCTTTACTCAAGAGCAAATGAAGTCTCCGAGGATGAACTAAAATGTCTTTGAGACATCCAAAATCTTTTTGAGATATCCAAAATCCTTTTCCTTGTAACCCTCTCTCTCTCTCTCTCCTCTCTCTCTCTCTCTCTGTTTGCTACATTCTTTCAGTGGTGACGTTCCTATTGTGCTTCTGTCAGTGGGCAAAAGGAAAACAAGAGAAAAGCGAAAAATGGGAGATTATCTTTTGTCTTCAAGACCCAAAGCCATGGAGGATCCAAATTTCCCTAAAAATAGGACTACATATCAACGAAAACTATATAGATTATGATTATCATTACTTGCTAAGCTACAACCCGAGTTGGAAAAGCAAGATGCAATAAGCCCAGGGCTCCAACAGGGAAAATAGCCCAGTGAGGAAAAGAAACAGGAAAAATTAAATATTTCAAGAACAGTAACAACATTAAAATGAATATTTCCTACATAAACTATAAACACTTTAACAAAACAAATGGAAGAGAAATAAGATAGGATAGTGGGCTCAAGTGTACCCTCAAGCAAGAGAACTCTAACCCAAGGCAGTAGAAGACCATGGTACAGAGGCTATGTCACTACCTAAGACTAGAGGACAATGGTTCAATTTTGGAGTGTCCTTCTCCTAGAAGAGCTGCTTAGCATAACTATAGTGTCTTCTACCCTTACTAAGAGGAAAGTGGCCACTGAACAATTACAGAGCAGTAGTTAACCCCTCGAGAGAAGAATTGTTTGGTAATCTTGGTTTTGTCAGGTGTATGAGGACAGGAGAATATATAAAGAATAGGCCAGACTATTGGTGTATGTGTAGGTAGAGGGAAAGTGAACCATAACCAGAGAGGAGGATCCAATGTAGCACTGTCTGGCCAGTCAAACGCAATAACTCTATAGCGGTAGTACCTCAACGGGTGGCTGGTGCCCTGGCCAGCCTACTACCTACAAAGTTGTCATGAAAATAGGACCAAATAGGATAGTTTGCTTTTAAAGGTAGGCCTGAGCACACCCGTAAATACATGAAATATGTATTGTTTTTCATTGTGTACAGACTTCAGCTTATGTACAAGCAGTTAAGAGCAAGAAGGTCACAAACATTCAAACAATCTGAAACATGCGATGGCAAGCTTAAACAGGTTCTAAACAGGGTTTAAACTTGAGCATTTGACCATTACTTTAGATGCTGCTGATTTTTACCTTAGATTTCCTTAAAACTTTTCTAATTTCCTTAAATTTGAAGCTAGTAAAACAAAAATTACCTTACAAATATTATTACCTTGAAATGAATTAAAAGCTCAAAACAAAGACAACTGGTGAAATCTAAACCGAGG
>NC_090730.1:163601459-163608959 GCF_036898095.1 Palaemon carinicauda | reverse complement strand
TTTATTCCCCAATGCGATATCCCCAAGATTTCCTCCATCCTCGCTCCACCTCTTCCCAAGAAAAAGGAAAAGTTGCATTGTGGAAATCCTTTTGCCACATTTTGCGTAGAAGGCAATCGCCTGTCGCCCAATCACGCCCTGGGGCGAGTCTTACGCTCTCCTAAATACATAGGAATTAGGGGATGACACGTGAGCATTTTTTTTTTTAAATTTTCGTGAATTTCACTGGGGAGGTCTCTGCATACATACATACATACATACATACAAAGTTGTTATGTGTTTTACCTGTTAAAAGTTTTTTTTTTTTTTTTTTTTTTTTTTTTTTTTTTTTTTTTTTTTTTCAAAAGAGTTTTATCATCAGATATGAACAGAAAAGGTTGCGAATTTCACTGGCGAGATTTAAGCGTATATTTATGCATACATACATACATATATACATACATACTCGTACATGTGGAGTTGTTATGTGTTTTACTTTTTAAAAAAAGTGTATTCTTTTTCTTATATTTTGAAAGTTTTTTAACAGAAAATATGGACAGAAAAGGTCACGAAATTCACTGGCAAGGTCTAAGCGTATTTTATACATACGTCACATAATTACGCAGTTGTGATGTGTTTTACTTGTTAAAAAGTTTATTCTTTTTTCTTATAGATTAAAAGTCTTTTATCAGAAGATATGGACAGAAAAGGTTGCGAAATTCACTGGCGATGTCTAAGCGTATATTCATACATACATACATACTTACATACATACATACATCGTAGTTATGTGTTTTACTTGATCAAAAGTTTATTCTTTTATTTTTTCTTATATTTTATCAGTATATATGGATTGAAAAAGGTTACGAATTTCACTGGCGAGGTCTAAGCTTATATACATACATACATACACACATACATACATACGCAGTTACTATTTGTTTTACCTGTTAAAAAATGTATTCTTTTTTCTTATATTTTATCAGAGGATATTTACAGAAAAAGTTGCGAAATTCACTGGCGAGGTCTAAGTGTATATTTATACATACATACATACATACATGCATACATACACACATACATACGCAGTTATTATGTGTTTTATCTGTTAAAAAGTTTATTCTTTCTTTCTTATATTTTATCAGAAGATATTTACAGAAAAAGTTGCAAATTTCACTGGCGAGGTCTTAAGTGTATATGTATACATACATACATTACATACTCGTACATGTGGAGTTTTTGCGTTTCACTCGTTAAATGGTTTATTCTTTTTTCTTATATTTTAAAGTGGAAACGGAAATTTTGTATCAAGGTGTTTGTTGCTTGCTTATTGAGACTAAACACTGTCTTAGGAATGAAACAAAGTACTTGTGATTTTTTTCTTTTAGATCAAACACATAAATGATTATATCAATGTATATGTATATATATTATTATATATATATATATATATATATATATATATATATATATATATATATATACATATATATATATATATATACATATATATATATATATATATATATATATATATATATGTGTATATATATGTATATATATAATATATATATATGTGTGTATATAATATATATATATATATATATATATATATATATATATATATATATATATATATAGTATATATATAGGTGTGTGTGTGTGTATGTATATACATAAATGAGTAAATCAGTGTATATGTATAATATAAAATGTGTGTGTTTGTGTATCTCATTAAAAGTAAGCTACTTCATCTAATAGGGTTGGCTCCGGGAAAAACCTACATCAATTATTGCCGCATTCGTTTTTAAATGCTGAAAATCTTTGTGCTCTACGAAACATTAGAAGCTTTGTATTCTAATGCACAGTATTCTAGATCAGAGGAGTGCCATGTTGAGGGTTGTGAACCCCTCGTGGAAGGATTTCACCCTTCTTATGCCTGCGGTAGCAACCGTTTTAATCCCTTTGTGCTACTGTAGCTGTTATAATTGATACAACCTAAACATCGGTGTAGGCTACAGATATTTTATAGAGGGTTGTGGATCCCTTGATGAAGGAAGATGCCCCTTTAGAGGGAGATGAGTGTCCTCTCCATAAGCCAATGGAAATCGTGTTTTTCACTCCTGTGGGGTGCCAGAAAAAAAATAATTTCAGAATATTTTCCTCTCTAATTTTTCATTCCTGTGATGTACCAGGAAAAGTAAATTATAGAATTGTCTATAATTTTTCATTCATGCGAGGTGCCAGAAATAGTAAATTATAGAATAATTGTTTCGCTAATTTTTCATTCCTGTGGGGTGCCAGACAAGTAAATTACATAATAACTGTCTAACTACTTTTGTGGAAAACACCAAACGGCTAAATAAATGTCTATCACGGATCGAAAAATTTGTTAATTTTTTTTATAAACATATTTTTCTTGAAATATTTTCTTGTTTCTATATCGGAGTCATCAACGATTTTCGACAAATACCATGGCGTGTTTTTGACCCAGAATTCAGAAATCTTGTTAATTCATATTTTTGAAATATTTTTCTTATATATTGTTCTCGCTTCTGTATCGGAGTCATGACCGATCTTTCGACATAAATACCATGGCGTGTTTTTGACCCAGAATTCAAAAAACTTGTTAATTAATTTTTTTTTGAAATATTTTTCTTATATATTTTTCTCGCTTCTATATCGGAGTCATCAACGATTTTCGACATAAACACCATGGTGTATTTTTGACCCAGAATTCGAGAAGCGGTTTCTCTCCTGGCTCCTGGACACAGAAGAAGAAGGCTTCTCTCCTTTTCTCCCATTTTGGGGCTTTTCCTTGTACCGGCTGACACAGACAACAATGGGAACGTCATGTCTGGAATGGGATCTCTTTTGGGGTCGTGGAAAACATCGAGTCAAAGGTATTTACCGAGAGAGAGAGAGAGAGAGAGAGAGAGAGAGAGAGAGAGAGAGAGAGAGAGAGAGAGAGAGAGAGAGAGAGGAAAAATCATAGAAGAGAGAAAGAGACAGACTGAAATTTGACAGACATCGAGTGAGACTTTTTCAGAAGGAATATTTTTGATAAAAGCTTGGAGAAAATGAGAGAGAGAGAGAGAGAGAGAGAGGAGAGAGAGAGAGAGAGAGAGAGAGAGAGAGAGAGAGAGAGAGAGAGAACCGTTTGAAAATTCTTAGAAGAGAGAGATATAGATTAAATTTTGAAAAACATGAGTGAGACTTTTTCAAAGGGAATATTTTTGATAAAAGCTTGGAGAAAATAAGAGAGAGAGAGAGAGAGAGAGAGAGAGAGAGAGAGAGAGAGAGAGAGAGAGAGAGAGAGAGAGAGAGAGAGGAGAGAGAGAGAACCGTTTGAAAACTCACAGACGAGAGAGAAATGGACTGAATTTTGAAAGCCGACTGAGAATTTTCAAAGGGAATGTTTTTGGGAAAAAATAAGAATCAATCTGTAACATAAACACAATAATAAATAGAAGAATATCTATTCTAGATAAAAAGCAGAAATAGGGTTGTGGTTGCCGATGCAATAACGGCACTGACTGGTGAACGCTCAAACTCGTTAGTTTCTTTGGTCGCTGTAACCTCACCATCTTTGTGAGCTATAGATTGTGGTTTGGGGGAGCCTATAGGTCTATCTATCTGCTGAGTCATCACCATCCATTGCCTGACCCTCCTTGGTCCTAGCTTGTGTGGAGAGGAGACTTGAGCGCTGATCATTTGTATATATGTTCTTTGGTCGCTGCAACCTCACCATCCTTATGAGCTAAGGATGGGGGTTTTGGGGAACCTATAATTCTATCAGCTGAGTCATCAGCATCCATTGCCTAGCCCTCTTTGTTCCTAGCTTGTGTGGAGAGGAGACTTGGGCGCTGATCATTTGTATATATGTTCTTTGGTCGCTGCAACCTCACAATCCTTGTGAGCTAAGGATGGAGGGTTTTGGGGAACCTATAGTTCTATCTGCTAAGTCATCAGCATCCATTGCCTAGCCCTCTTTGGTCCTAGCTTGGGTGTAAAGGGGTCTTGAGCGCTGATCATATGTATATATACTCAGTGTCTAGGGCAATGTCTCTGTCCCTTGCCTCTGCCATTCTTGAGCGGCCTTTAAGTAAAAACTCAGAATAAATTCCCTTTCTGGAGCACTTTGAACTAAATCCCCTAGATGGCGTGTGCATGATTTCTGCTTCAATTAATCTTTGAAAGTGGGATTTATTCAAATCCCAAACCAAAAGACGAGGTTTAGCCAGTTTTACATACGTGAAGAAGGCGAATACTTTTCTTTTCACGAGTTTTATTCTTTCTCGTTACCTCCGCCAACGAAGTTGGAAAGAGGTTATATTTTAACCCCTTTGTATGTTTGTTTGTGAACACCTTCCTGACCACAATTTTAATCGTAGAGTAATGAAACTTGAAGGGATTAACTGATATGTAAAAATCTGGAAATGATTAAATTTTTTAAGGTCAAGGTCAAAGGTCACGGTCAAGCAAAATGTCCAATTCACGTAAAATCGTGGATATCGTTGTCACAGTTTTCAAACTCGGTTCATATTTGACTGCATGAAAATCCACTCCCAATTAATACATTTTGAGGTCAAAGGTCAAGGTTGAGAAATAAGATGCCGCGGCGGAGGTCTGCGTTCTACCAAGTGCCCCGCTAGTTAATATGGGTGAACGCCACCTTTATTTACTAGGTTCTCCTTTCCGAAAATATATATATATATATATTATATATATATATATATATATATATATATATATATATATATATATATATAAACCTAGTTTAACATTATCATACAAAAGTATATAAGTAAACGGATTTGTAAAACGTCACATTTTAACATTTTAATTCTTTGGCTTAATCGAATTTTTCGATGAGATTTATGTATCTATCCCAGTCAGCTTAACATCTATCCCAATTTAATCAAGGAATATTAATTTTAATAATTTGATAGTCTATTACATCCCATAGATTTATCCTCCCTAACTGATAGGTCAATTTAATCTCTTAACTGATAGGTCAATTTAATCTCTAACTGATAGATCAATTTAATATCTAACTGATAGGTTCATTTAATCTCTAACTGATAGGTCAATTTAATCTCTAACTGATAGATCAATTTAATCTCAAACTGATAGGTTCATTTAATCTCTAACTGATAGGTCAATTTAATCTCTAACTGATAGGTTGATTTAATCTCTAACTGATAGGTTAATTTAATCTCTTAATTGATAGGTCAATTTAATCTCTAACTGATAGGTCAATTTAATCTCTAACTGATAGATCAATTTAATCTCTAACTGATAGGTTCATTTAATCTCTAACTGATAGGTCAATTTAATCTCTAACTGATAGCTGAATTAAATATCTAACTGATAGGTCAATTTAATCTCTAACTGATCTCTAACTGATAGGTTAATTTAATCTCTAACTGATAGGTTAATTTAATCTCTTAACCGATAGGTCAATTTAATCTCTAACTGATAGGTCAATTTAATCTCTTAACTGATAGCTGAATTAAATCTCTAACTGATAGGTCAATTTAATCTCTAACTGATAGCTCAATTAAATCTCTAACTGATAGGTCAATTTAATCTGTAACTGATAGCTGAATTAAATCTCTAACTGATAGGTCAATTTAATCTCTAACTGATCTCTAACTGATAGGTTAATTTAATCTCTAACTGATAGGTTAATTTAATCTCTTAACCGATAGGTCAATTTAATCTCTAACTGATAGGTCAATTTAATCTCTTAACTGATAGCTGAATTAAATCTCTAACTGATAGGTCAATTTAATCTGTAACTGATAGCTGAATTAAATCTCTAACTGATAGGTCAATTTAATCTCTAACTGATGGGTTAATTTAATCTCTAACTGATAGGTTAATTTAATCTCTTAATTGATAGGTCAATTTAATCTCTAACTGATAGGTCAATTTAATCTCTTAACTGATAGCTGAATTAAATCTCTAACTGATAGGTCAATTTAATCTGTAACTGATAGCTGAATTAAATCTCTAACTGATAGGTCAATTTAATCTGTAACTGATAGCTGAATTAAATCTCTAACTGATAGGTCAATTTAATCTCTAACTGATAGGTCAATTTAATCTTTAACTGATAGGCCAATTTAATGAACATATCAGTCCTGCCTATACTTAAACTCTTAATGTTCTCAGGCAATAAATTCTCATTTCCTCACAGACGGTGTTCGAATCCTTCCCAATTTAGGGGATTTCCCGATCTACGGACGCAGGAGTGTCCGAATTAGTTCTTTATAATGGCTGTTTATTGTATAGCCCCTGTACCATGGCCTTCCACTGTCTTGGATTAGAGTTCTCTTGCTTGGGGGTACACTTGGCCACGCTGTTATTATTATTATTATTATTATTATTATCACTATTATTAGCCATGCTACAACTCTAATTGAAAAAGCAGGATGCTATAGGACCAAGGGCTCCAACAGAGAAAATATCCCAGTGAGGAAAGGAAATAAAGAAATAAATAAACTACAATTGAAGTATTGAACAATTAATATTGTTCTTGAAATATTTTATTTTGATTGTTAATTCTTCTCTTGTAGTTTATTTATTTCCTTGTTTCCTCTCCTCTGTGGGATATTTTTCCCTGCTGGAGCCCTTGGGTTTATAACATCCTTCTTTTCTAGTTATGGTTTGAACCTAGCTTTTAATAATAATAATAATAATAATAATAATAATAATAATACTATAAGGCATGCATAACATCTCGTCCCACGAAAAACAACTCTTCTAAGATCTTTGTAGAATCATTGTACTGTAAAAAGAAAATAAGAAAATAAGAAAAGTGAACACAGGAAAATCCATAAAACGAAGGAAATGAAAAGTTTTTCAATTTATGACAACTAGAGTTTTCCCGTAAAATTCCCGTGACTACACAGCAATCCTCTCTCTCTCTCTCTCTCTCTCTCTCTCTCTCTCTCTCTCTCTCTCTCTCTCTCTCTCTCTCTCTCTCTCCTTCCTTTTACTCCTCACACTCCTTTTCCTCATATTATGATCCTGTGCAATTTGACATCCTCTTAAGGAGTCCATTTTAGATATGCGATATATTTCAAGATCCTATGTAATTTGACATTCCCTTTTAAGGAATCCTCTAAATACACAATGTATTTCAAGATCCCTTGCAATTTGATATCCTTTATTAAAAAGTCCTTTAAATACACAATATATTTCAAGATCCCTTGCAATTTGACATCCTTTATTAAGGAGTCCTTTAAATACATAATATATATAAAGATCCCGTGAAATTTGACATCCTATATTAAGGAGTCCTTTAAATACATTTCAAGATCCCGTGCAATTTGACATCCTGTATTAAGGAGTCCTTTAAATACATAATATATATAAAGATCCCGTGAAATTTGACATCCTTTATTAAGGAGTCCTTTAAATACATAATATATATAAAGATCCCGTGCAATTTGACATCCTGTATTAAGGAGTCCTTTAAATACATAATATATATAAAGATCCCGTGCAATT
>NC_090730.1:163593959-163596459 GCF_036898095.1 Palaemon carinicauda | reverse complement strand
GAGGTGATTGCTGGTTGAAAATGGAGTTGATTAGTGGTTGAAAAACGAGGTGATTGGTGGTTGAAAATGGAGTTGATTAGTAGTTGAAAAGGATAGTTTGCTGTTAGCGATTAGACCAAAATCTCCCTCCATCACTAATCCGCACTGGCCATCGTGGTGATGAAAACTGGCCAAACCCCAGACATAAATTGACATGTCTGAGGTCTTTGTCTCGCAGTGGACTAGAAACGGCAGCATTTGTTTGTGTGCGTGTATGTGAATGAGATTCCATCAGTAGTAATTTAGACTAATTACCTCTCTTTGGTAATTTAACATATGAATGAGATGCCTTCATAAGTTCAACAAACGTATGCTATCTAGGTCTGGTTGCCAAACCTATATTCATTGCGCGTTAATTATAAGTATTCCAATAGGGATTATGAGGAACGTTGATCTCTCTCTCTCTCTCTCTCTCTCTCTCTCTCTCTCTCTCTCTCTCTCTCTCAGTAAACTAATTCAAGAATAAGTTAGACAAGATCATAAAAACGCTTTACTCAAGAGCAAATGAAGTCTCCGAGGATGAACTAAAATGTCTTTGAGACATCCAAAATCTTTTTGAGATATCCAAAATCCTTTTCCTTGTAACCCTCTCTCTCTCTCTCTCCTCTCTCTCTCTCTCTCTGTTTGCTACATTCTTTCAGTGGTGACGTTCCTATTGTGCTTCTGTCAGTGGGCAAAAGGAAAACAAGAGAAAAGCGAAAAATGGGAGATTATCTTTTGTCTTCAAGACCCAAAGCCATGGAGGATCCAAATTTCCCTAAAAATAGGACTACATATCAACGAAAACTATATAGATTATGATTATCATTACTTGCTAAGCTACAACCCGAGTTGGAAAAGCAAGATGCAATAAGCCCAGGGCTCCAACAGGGAAAATAGCCCAGTGAGGAAAAGAAACAGGAAAAATTAAATATTTCAAGAACAGTAACAACATTAAAATGAATATTTCCTACATAAACTATAAACACTTTAACAAAACAAATGGAAGAGAAATAAGATAGGATAGTGGGCTCAAGTGTACCCTCAAGCAAGAGAACTCTAACCCAAGGCAGTAGAAGACCATGGTACAGAGGCTATGTCACTACCTAAGACTAGAGGACAATGGTTCAATTTTGGAGTGTCCTTCTCCTAGAAGAGCTGCTTAGCATAACTATAGTGTCTTCTACCCTTACTAAGAGGAAAGTGGCCACTGAACAATTACAGAGCAGTAGTTAACCCCTCGAGAGAAGAATTGTTTGGTAATCTTGGTTTTGTCAGGTGTATGAGGACAGGAGAATATATAAAGAATAGGCCAGACTATTGGTGTATGTGTAGGTAGAGGGAAAGTGAACCATAACCAGAGAGGAGGATCCAATGTAGCACTGTCTGGCCAGTCAAACGCAATAACTCTATAGCGGTAGTACCTCAACGGGTGGCTGGTGCCCTGGCCAGCCTACTACCTACAAAGTTGTCATGAAAATAGGACCAAATAGGATAGTTTGCTTTTAAAGGTAGGCCTGAGCACACCCGTAAATACATGAAATATGTATTGTTTTTCATTGTGTACAGACTTCAGCTTATGTACAAGCAGTTAAGAGCAAGAAGGTCACAAACATTCAAACAATCTGAAACATGCGATGGCAAGCTTAAACAGGTTCTAAACAGGGTTTAAACTTGAGCATTTGACCATTACTTTAGATGCTGCTGATTTTTACCTTAGATTTCCTTAAAACTTTTCTAATTTCCTTAAATTTGAAGCTAGTAAAACAAAAATTACCTTACAAATATTATTACCTTGAAATGAATTAAAAGCTCAAAACAAAGACAACTGGTGAAATCTAAACCGAGGCCCTTTGTGTCAATAGGCGTAGGAGGAGATGATGATGATGAAAAATTACCTTGAACCCATGTAATTACTTCTAAGGTAATTTCCCTAAAAGTTAATTACCTTTGAAACCATGCAAATTACCCCAAACTAAGGTAATTATCTTAAAAAATTACCTTGAAACCATGCAAATTACCCCAAACTAAGGTAATTAACTTAAAAATTACCTTGAAACCATGCAAATTACCCCAAACTAAGGTAATTAACTTAAAAATTACCTTGAAACCATGCAATTTACCCCAAACTAAGGTAATTAACTTAGAAATTACCTTGAAACCATGCAAATTACCTCGCAATGAAATAATTATCTTAAAAATTACCTTGAACCCATGCAAATTACCTCAAACTAAGGTAGTAACCTTAAAAGTTTAAAACCGTGATTATCAGTCCCAGAGAGAGCTAGAGATAATAAAATACAATACCATTACATCGTATGAGCGCGTATGAAACACGTCTGGTACAGACTCCGGTGCGAATAAGATTTGCCTTTGAACGTCATAGACTGACAGGCAATTTCTCTCGCCCCTTAAAATGTGGAGCCTGGATTTCACCATCCTAAGCTTTTCCAGTTTCCAGAGATGTATAAAGAATGAGTTT
>NC_090730.1:163583416-163585959 GCF_036898095.1 Palaemon carinicauda | reverse complement strand
GGCAAGATTTTTTTCCAGTACTTAAGAGATTTGAAGAGAAGGGTAGGAATGGAAGGACTCTTTGCCTACATACATACATACATACATATTTAGGTAGATGAATATATTATTATTATTATTATTATTATTATTATCTTGCTAAGCTACAACCCTAGTTAGAATAGCAGGATGCTATAAGCCTAGGGGCCCCAACTGGGAAAATAGCTCAGTGAGGAAAAGAAACAAGGAAAAAAATAATATATTTAAGAATAATAACCACATTAAAATATTTCCTATGTAAACTATGAAAACTTTAATAAGACAAGAGGAAGAGAAATTAGATAGAATAGTGTGCCCGAGTGTACCCTCAAGCAAGAGAACTATAACCCAAGCCACTGGAATAACCATGATCAGCAACGCAGTTCTAGTCAAGGTCACTTATACCAGGTTGCTTTGCCTGTGAGCGAGCAGACAAAAATCTCCCACCATCACCAATCCACACTGGCCATTGGGGTGATGAAAACTAACTAAACGCCCGGCATTAATTTACATGCCTGAAGCCTTTGTCCTGCAGTGGAGAGAGAAAGTTGTTTCTGTGTGTGTACGTTTGGCCCAGCATGGGTATGAAAACTAACCAAAAAACAGGTATGAATTTACATGTCTGAGGCCTTTATCCTGCAGTGGAGAAAGATGTTTCTGTGTGTAAATGTATGTACATTTTGTATTTAAAGCGTCATAGTTTATGAACGCCTTAGAAATTACTGGAATAAAAATTTCTAATTGAAGTAAATATCCTTATTTCTTCTATAAGGGAGTAACTGTGCAAGACTTCCCATGTCCTTCTTATCTTTCTCTACCTAATGGATCCCTCAGTGTCCTCTTAACATAAACAAGAGACAACGGACATATCTGTCCTCATCGCTTTCCATTATCACAAAATTGATATATACTATATACTGTATATACCCTTCTTTCCGTCCATTCTCCTCTTCCTTACTATCTCTTCCTCTATGGCTTCAACAGGTGCTAGAGGATTATGATCCTTCATCCTCAGGCTCATCTAATTCTTGCCTCAATATCCGACGTGAGATTATCATAACTTTCTTTTAGAAGAAAATCCAGTAATTAATTCTCGGTGTTATAAGCTTTCTCCCAAGGAATGGAGTCTGTAAGATACTCGCATTTCACTTTTTTATATAAGACTTTTCATTAAAATTCTCTCTCTCTCTCTCTCTCTCTCTCTCTCTCTCTTTATATATATATACTATATATATATACACACATACACACACGCACACCGTAAACTAATTCAAAAATAAGTTAGACAAGATCATAAAAATCTTTAAACATTTAAATATACATATATATATATATATATATATATATTATATATATACTATAATATATATCTTATACATACACACACGCACACAGTAAACTAATTCAAAAATAAGTTAGACAAGATCATAAAAAAATCTTTAAACATTTAAATTAATTCCCTATACCCTAGAGCAAAATGGAGTCTCCGCGGATGGACTAAAAAGTCTTTGAGGACATCCAAAATCTTTTTGAGATATCCTAAATTCTTTTCCTTGTAACTCTCTCTCTCTCTCTCTCTCTCTCTCATATTACAGAAAACGTTTAGAACTTTTTTTTGAAGTACGTCATTGTACTTGTTTGCACCATATATATATGATATATATATGCATATGTATATATATATTTATATATATGTATGTATATATATATATATATATATTTATAATTGTGTATATATATACATACAGTATATATATAGCATATATATATATATATATGTGTATATAATATATATATATTTATATATATATTTATAATCATGTGTATATATACATACAGTAATATATATACGCATATATATATGTATATATACATACATACACACATATATATATATATATATATATCAGATACATCTGGGTTTTCTATTGTATAAAAGGGTTAATTCACAGTCCAGGGATTCGAAACGTTTTAAAGCGATTAAACATTTCACGCGGTTCACCCTCTAACAAGTCTCCAGCGCCAGGACATTAAGCCTTTTAAAAGTCCTCTCTCTCTCTCTCTCTCTCTCTCTCTCTCTCTCTCTCAGTTACTAAATATTTGTTGCTAGTATATGCGACCCGTTGAAAATGACGGTTAAATATTTAGATAGACATATGCACATACAGATTCGATCTTTCCCCCCCTCCCCCCCTTTCCTAACTATAATCCCTCTCCCCAGGGTATGACTACTTCCCCTCCCCCAATCAGAAGGACGAGGAGATACCGAGTAACTAGTTATAACTTGCCTCTGACCATGACCGATATAAAAAAAACACATACACACATACACACGCACACATATTTATATATATATATTTATATATATATATATATATATATATAGATATATTATATATAGATGTATGTATTTGTATATGTATATATAAATATATATATATATTATATATATATATTTACATATAACGTATATAAATATATATATATACATATACAGTATATAAATATATATATATATATATATA
>NC_090730.1:163568416-163578416 GCF_036898095.1 Palaemon carinicauda | reverse complement strand
AAAAGAGAGAGAGGCAGGGAGAGAGATTAGTAAAATTTGATTTAGTGTTATTTTTGATGACATATATGCATATACGCATATATGTATGCATGTATATATGGTATATATATATATATTATATATATACAAATAACCCATATATTTTTGATACATTAAGGCCTGGATTCTCTTAACGACCTCGGGATCAGAGCCCGAGGCAAAATCACACAAAGACAACAGCTTCTGACTGACCGGGAGTTGAACCCTGGTCCAGGAAACTTGTATTAAAATTGACATACCACTTGGCCACGAATTGGTATGTCAATGTTAATACAAGTTTCCTGGACCAGGAGGGTTCGACTTCCGGCCAGTCAGAAGCTCTTGTCTTTGTGTGATTTCGCCTGAGGCTCTGATCCCGAGGTCGTTAAGAGAATCCAGACATTAATGTATAAAAAATATATGGCTTATTTGAATATGAAAAACACGTCTAAAGAGGCAAAATTTACCATATATGCAGTATATATACTGTATATATGGTATGCATCTATTTATATATCTATCTATGTACCTTTATATGTATGGTATGCATCTGTCTGGCCAGTCAAAGAAAGACCAGCGTACAGAGGCAATAACACTATCCAAGACCAGGATGAACAGCATTGACGCATCTTGAAGCAATACACACAGTATACTAGATGTTATATTCCAGCTGTGACCAAATTTTGGGATAATAGTAGTAGGTTGGCCAGGGCATCAGTCACCCGTTGAGATATTATTATTATTATTGATTATTATTAAATGCTAAGCTACAACCCTAGTTGGAAAAGCAGGATGCTATAAGCCCAGGGGCCCCAACAGGGAAAATAGCTCAGTGAGGAAAGGAAACAAGGAAAAATAAAATATTTAAGAATAGTAACAACTTTAAAATGAATATTCCTAAATAAACAATAAAAACTTCAACAAAACAAGAGAAGGAGAAACTAGATAGAACAGTGTGCCTAAGTGTACCCTCAAGCAAGAGAACTCTAACCCAAGACAGTGGAAGACCATGGTACAGAGGCTATAGCACTACCCAAGACAAGAGAACAATGGTTTGATTTTGGAGTGTCCTTCTCCTAGAAGAGCTGCTTACCATAGCTAAAGAGTCTCTTCTACCCTACTAAGAGGAAAGTAGCCACTGAATAATTACATTGCAGTAGTTAACCCCTTGGGTGAGGAAGAATTGTTTGGTAATCTCAGTGTTGTCAGGTGTATGAGGACAGAGGAGAAAATCTGTAAAGAATAGGCCAGACTATTCAGTGTTTGTGTAGGCTAAGGGAAAGAACCGTAACCAGAGAGAAGGATCCAATGAAGTACTGTCTGGCCAGTCAAAGGATCCCATAACTCTCTAGCGGTAGTATCTCAACGGGCGGCTGGTGCCCTGGCCAACCTACTACCTGACAAGAGAGTTATGGGGTCCTTTGACTGGCCAGACAGTACTACATTGGATCCTTCTCTTTAGTTACGGTTAATTTTCCCTTTGCTTACACATACAGCGAATAGTCTGGCCTATTCTTTACACATTCTCCTCTGCTCTCATACACCTGACAGCACTGAGATTACCAAGTAATTCTTCTTCACCCAAGTGGCTCAGTGGCTACTTTCCTCTTGGTAAGGGTACAAGAGACTCTTTAGCTATGGTAAGCAGCTCTTAGTCTTAGGTAGTGCCATAGCCTCTGTACCATGGCCTTCCACTGTCTTGGGTTAGAGTTCTCTTGCTTGAGGGTACACTCGGGGGCACTATTCTATCTAATTTCTCTTCCTCTTGTTTTGTTAAATAATTTAAAGTTTATATATGAAATATTCATTTTAATGTTGTTACTGTTCTTAAAATATTTTATTTTTCCCTGTTTCCTTTCCTCACTGGGGTATTTTCCCTGTTGGGGCCCCAGGGCTTACATCATCCTACTTTTCCAACTAGGGTTGTAGCTTAGCAATTAATAATAATAATAATAATAATAATAGTAATAATAATAATAATAATAATCAGGCAGTTGAATCGGTGGAACTTCAAAAGTCTAATCTTTTTGTAAATGTTTTTCTGTTGAACAGGTTGGCATAGAAAACGTTTTATATTTTATATATGACTGGACTATTTTAACGTTGTTACTTGTCTCAAAATATTTTATATTCTTATGCATTACTTATAAATAACTTATTTGCATTTCCCTTGTTTCGTTTATTCACTGGGTAATTTTCCCTGTTGAAGCCATTGGGCTTGTAGTATTCTTCTTTTCCAACCTGGGTTGTAGCATGGCTAATAATAACAAAAACAACAACAACAATAATAATAATGATAATAATAATAATAACTATTATTATTATTATTATTATTATTATTATTATTATTATTATTATTATTATTAAGCTCCCACAAGACATCCGAATATTGAAGATATTATGGCTTTCAAGAGGAAACTGAAGACTTTCTTATTCAGCAAGTGTTTCGATAGTGACGATCTAACAGTAAGCGAACAATACGCCTTGTGAAATGTTAAATACTCCCGAATGAACATCATAAAACGACCGTGTAGGTCCTGTAGAGAGTAGGGATCCCCTGCTGTACAAGACAAGATAAGCAGCCCTTACAGTAAATAAAAAGTTATAAACCAAATTCTTGTTTTCCCTGCTTGAGGGTACACCCGGGCACACTATTCTATCTTATTTCTCTTCCTCTTGTTTTGTTTAAGTGTTTATAGTTTATAAAGGAGATATTTATTTCAATGTTGTTACTCTTCATAAAAATTTAATTTTTCCTTGTTTCCTTTCCTCACTGGGCTATTTTCCCTGTTGGAACCCCTGGGCTTAGAGCATTGTGCTTTTCCAACTAGGGCTGTAGCTCAATAATAATAATAATAATAATAATAATTACTTTTATACCAAGGAAAACAAGAATTTCGTAGCTTCTATGTGGAAAAAGATCAATTATTTATTACTTTAATTTTATTTTTACTTTCAAGGCTGCTTATATAAGAAATTACTTCATGATCACGTTGTGTAGTTCATTAATGCAGTTGTATATGTAAGAACATGGGCTAAGGGCTTCGAATATGGGATATTTTCAAATATATCGTGGACATTAAGTTGGCAACACTGAATTATTGCCACATTTTACCAGTTTTCTCTGGCGTGAGTCTGGCCACTGAGTTCCAAGTACTGTACAGTATTTGTTCAGTAAGTGCACTAAGTGGTCGGCGGTTAATGAGTGTGTAGTACAGAATAATAGTAGATCTTATGTATAAAAAAATGCAGAAAACCAAAGGGAGGAAATTGATAGTTCTTGAAATATATTTTGGCGATATTTAAAATACTCGATGGACAAATGATTTCAACCTCTGCATGGCAATACGTATTATGTAAGTATTTATATAAACGCAAGCATGTATGTATACATTTTGTAAGTGTTTATATAAACATAAGCAGGTTTCTGTATACATTTTATCTTGTGACTTGTAAGATCATGACATCAATACACCCGGTTGGCTAACTACCGTATAAGGTAGTTTGGGTGTTTACCTTTTCTGAACGGTAGGGTTATTAGTGTTGAGAATAGTATTACATTTGTTACGATTTTGGGATTAACTTTCATTACATTTTACCTAAAAGGAATTACTAACGAGTTTGAGTGGTACTCGAACTCCATTCTGGCGTTCACCAGTCAGGGACGTTACCACATCGGCCACCACAAAAAGAAATTTTATTTTCATTGTCTTCCGGAGAATAATTAATTGTTTTTAAAATGGTATTGAGAGCTTTTTTTCTCGTATGAATGAATTACCTATTTGATTAATGGAATTTGAAATTATGGTAAATTTCATGGAAATATAATATTATACATATAGAAAGAGAGCAGATAGAGACCCAAGAACTATAGTAATAGGAATTCATTATATATATATATATATATATATGTGTGTGTGTGTGTGTGTGTGTTTATATATAAATATATATGCATATATATACATATATATATATATATATATACTGTGTATATATATAGATAGATAGATATAATTGTGTGTGTAGATATATGTATATATTTACGCGTGTATTTGAGAGTACATATCTACTGTTCACTTTCTAAAGGTTTTATATAAATAACAAAACGCCTAAAACCTCATTACTACCTATCATTTTCAATATTCACTAAATGACCAACTTTAACAATTATATGACACCAAATTCTACATTAACTGCCCACATGCTTCCCTGAAGTAGAGGGCCTTTTCAATAGCCACTTGTTATCTGTTATCTTGTAATAAGGAGAGACACATACTGATGTCTTTCTCTGTTGGTGGGTAGTGATGATAATGATGATGACAGTTTAACTAGTTGAAGACGCCTACTCGGTTTCAACAAGACCAGAGTTGTGAAATTTGACGTGGTGTGGGACTCCTGTTTCATCAAGGGAACGCTAATTGGGAACTGTCATGGAGAGAGAGAGAGAGAGAGAGAGAGAGAGAGAGAGAGAGAATACCAACTGGAGAGAAATGGTTATGTACAAAGCGTAAAGATCTATGTGCCAATTGGAGAGAAAGAATCATGTAAGAAATGGAGAGAGAGAGAGAGAGAGAGAGAGAGAGAGAGAGAGAGACGAGAGTTATGTACAAAGTGTAAAGATCTATGTGCCAAGTGGAGAGAAAGAATCATGTAACAATTGGAGAGAGAGAGAGAGAGAGAGAGAGAGAGAGAGAGAGAGAGAAATAGTTATTTACAAAGTGTAGAGATTTATGTGCCAAGTGGAGAGAAAGAATCATGTAGCAAATGGAGAGAGAGAGAGAGAGAGAGAGAGAGAGAGAGAGAATACGAACTGGAGAGAAATAGTTATGTACAAAGTGTAGAGATTTATGTCCCAAGTAGAGAGAGAGAGAGAGAGAGAGAGATACCAACTGGAGAGAAATAGTTATGTACAAAGTGTAGAGATTTATGTGCCAAGTGGAGAGAAAGAATCATGTAGCAAATGGAGAGAGAGAGAGAGAGAGAGAGAGAGAGAGAGAGAGAGAGAATACCAACTGGAGAGAGATAGTTATGTACAAAGTGTAGAAATTTTTGTGTCAAGGGGAGAGAAAGAATCGTGTAGCAAATGGAGAGAGAGAGAGAGAGAGAGAGAGAGAGAATATCAACTGGAGAGAAATAGTTATGTACAAAGTGTAGAGATTTATGGGCCAAGTGGAGAATCATGTAGTAAATGGAGAGAGAGAGAGAGAGAGAGAGAGAGAGAGAGAGAGAGAATACCAACTGGAGAGAAATAGTTATGTACAAAGTGTAGAGATTTATGTGCCAAGTGGAGAGAGAGAGAGAGAGAGAGAGAGATCTATATCTGTGAACGTTTCTCTCAGCATTATTAGACTTGGCTCTCAAACCCTCTGAAGTAGTGTTCATCCTTTTCATAAGTACCACTTACCCTTGGGAGACTGGGACGTGTGTTCTACATTTTGTCATAGCAAAACATAATCGTGTTTAAAAAAAAATTTTGTAAGTACATGCTCGCCTGTATTAATTTGTTTTAAGTGAGATTTGGCCTCCAGCATTTCTTATCTTCCCTATTTAAAGAAGAGGAAGTGTCAGGATATATATATATATATATATATATATATATATCCATAGGAGAGGGACACTCCAAAATCAAATCATTATTCTCTAGTCTTGGATAGTGCCATAGCCTCTGTACCATGGTCTTCCACTGTCTTGGGTTAGAATTTCCTTGCTTAAGGGTACACTCGGGCACACTGTTCTATCTAGTTTCTCCTCCTCTTGTTTTGTTAAAGTTTTTTGTAGTTTATTTAGGAAATATTTATTTCAATGTTGTTACTGTTCTTAAAATATTTTATTTTTCTTTGTTTCCTCTCTCTTGGATATTTTCCCTGTTGGGGCCCCTGGGCTTATAGCATCATGCATTTCCAACTTGGGTTGTAGTTTAGCATTTAATAAATATATATATATATATATATATATATATACAGAGAGAGAGAGAGAGAGAGAGAGAGAGAGAGAGAGATGTAAAGTCCATTCAGTCGAAGGACTACCAGTCATATGTTTATGCTTGAGGATAATAGTGTGATATAACAGGTGACTCATTCCAAACCATTTTACCTGGCCTCGTTCAGTTTCCATCTGCCATTTGTTTATCTCTCTCTCTCTCTCTCTCTCTCTCTCTCTCACACATCACTACTATAATACAATTCATGTTACGACTCTCTCTCTCTCTCTCTCTCTCTCTCTCTCTCTCATACGTCATTACTATATGTAATACAATTCATGTTTCGACTCTCTCTCTCTCTCTCTCTCTCTCTCTCTCTTTCTCTCTCTCTCTCTCTCTCTCTTTCTCTCTCTCTCTCTCTCTCTCTCACACACACACACATCACTACTATAATACAATTCATGTTACGACTTTCTCTCTCTCTCTCTCTCTCTCTCTCTCTCTCTCTCATACGTCACTACTATATGTAATACAATTCATGTTTCGACTCTCTCTCTCTCTCTCTCTCTCTCTCTCACATCACTACTATATTACAATTCATGTTACGACTCTCTCTCTCTCTCTCTCTCTCTCTCTCATACGTCACTACTATACGTAATACAATTCATGTTTCGACTCTCTCTCTCTCTCTCTCTCTCTCTCTCTCTCTCTCTCTCGTCGCTGCTATATATAATACAGTACAATTCATGTTACGACTCTCTCTCTCTCTCTCTCTCTCTCTCTCTCTCTCACGTCACTACTATATTATTATTACTTGCTAAGCTACAACCCTTTTTGGAAAAGCAGGTTGCTATAAGGTCAGGGGCTCCAACAGAGAAAATAGCCCCGTGAGGAAAGGAAGCAAGGAAAAATCAAATATTTTAAGAACAGCAACATCAAAATAAGTATCTCCTATATAAACTATAAAATCTTTAACAAAACAAGAACGAGATAAATAAGATAGAATAGCGTGCCCGAGTGTACCCTCAAGCAATTCGTGTTATGACTCTCTCTCTCTCTCTCTCTCTCTCTCTCTCTCTCTCTCTCTCTCTACTTTGTCTTTCCGCAACCCTTGTTATAAATCACCCGAGTTCACACCCTTCTTGTCCTTTCCCCTTAGATAAAGGTATGTAGATTACGCCATCCCTCCTCATTCATATCTTCCCTAGTGTAAAATATTTACATTTTTAGTATCACTAAAATGTATATCTTTTATTAAATTTTCTTATTCTCTTGATGTTATTATTATTTTTTGGGGGGCCACCAACGTTAATTTTTTTATTAATTGTTTTACATTATGCATCTATCTGCTCGTTTTTCATGGTTTGATTTTGGAGTGTCCTTCTCCTAGAAGAGCTGCTAACCATACCTAAAGAGTCTCTTTTACCTTTACCAAGAGGAAAGTGACCACTGAACAGTTACATTGTAGTATGTAGTAATTAACTTCTTGGTAATCTCAGTGCTGTCAGGTATATGAAAACAGAGGATAATATGTAAAGAATAGGCCAGACTATTCGTTGTATGTGTAGGCAAAGGGAAAATTAACCGTAACCAGAGAGAAGGATTCAATGTAGTACTTAAAGAAATTAGAGTTCCTTGAATTAACTTCCGAAGCTTCAAATTCTGGAATCCACAGGGAAGCTTCATAATCCTTATAAGGAGATGGCTTTGATAATAAAAGTCCTTTTCCTTGCATATCTGGTGCAATTCCTTTGGGAATTTAATAACATATACATGCCTGCAATTGGCGAAAATAATACCGCATTCTTATCACCTCTGTAATCTTTACTACACGTGCCATTCTTATTTCATAATTTTCTGCAGTACTGATAAATGGTAACTCCTTTATGATCATGCTGAAAACAGTTATCAAGACATTCTTGTAACAAAACATGCAAGCCATATATTACTATATACAATTACCTCTTAAAATACCTCTTAGTGATTATTTATATTAATATATTTGTAATCCTCCTAGGCATTTTATTCTAATAATATGTAAAAAAAAAAACATGAATAAAACATATTAATATATTTGTAATCCTCCTAAGCATTTTATTCTATCAATATACAAAAAACAAAAACATAAATAAAACAAAGAAAACAACATTAGAAGAGAAGATATTAAAATATTAAAATATCTCTCTTTCTCTTTCTAGGATCCGTAAAGAACTTCATTAATCCAATCAATGTGAAAAGCAACGTCAGTGTACAATCCTGGGAGGACCGAGAGGCTGTTCCCTAGGCAGGAGGCCCCTATGCTCACCACGCCTAGGAGGTACTCCTTGCCGTTCCGGTCCTTGATCGTCAGGGGCCCGCCGGAGTCTCCCTGTGGGAAGGAAAGGATCTATTGCATAAGGAAGCCTTATTTGGTAAGATGGTTAAATTCTTGATTTTTTTTTTAAATTTTGCAGCGTTGATAAAAACTACCCTAAAGATTTTTTTTAATAATTCTAAATTTTTCAGCGTTGATAAAAACTACCCTAAAGATTTTTTTAATAATTCTAAATTTTACAGCATTGATAAAAACTCCCCTAAAGATTTTTTAATAATTCTAGATTTTACAGCGTTGATAAAAACTACCCTAAAAATTATTTTAATAATTCTAAATTTTACAGCATTGATAAAAACTACCCTAAAGATTTTTCTTGATAATTCTAAATTTTACAGCATTGATAAAAACTACCCTAAAGATTTTTTAATAATTCTAGATTTTACAGCGTTGATAAAAACTACCCTAAAAATTATTTTAATAATTCTAAATTTTACAGCATTGATAAAAACTCCCCTAAAGATTTTTTAATAATTCTAGATTTTACAGCGTTGATAAAAACTACCCTAAAAATTATTTTAATAATTCTAAATTTTACAGCATTGATAAAAACTACCCTAAAGATTTTTTTAATAATTCTAAATTTTACAGCATTGATAAAAACTACCCTAAAGATTTTTTTTAATAATTCTAAATTTTACAGCATTGATAAAAACTACCCTACAGATTTTTTTTAATAATTCTAAATTTTACAGCATTGATAAAAACTACCCTACAGATTTTTTTTAATAATTCTAAATTTTACAGCATTGATAAAAACTACCCTAAAGATTTTCTTAATAATTCTAAATTTTACAGCATTGGTAAAAACAACCCTAAAAAAAACTTAATAATTCAATTAATTTAGGATAGTCATACAATACACACACAAATCCAAACCCCTTATTAGGTAAGATGGTTAAATTCTTGATTTTTTGACATTTTACATCATTAATAAAAACTACCCAAAAAAAATTTTTTTAATAATTCAATTAATTTAAGGTAGCCATTTATTACATAAAAAAATATTAGGTAAGATGGTTAAATTTTTGATTTTTTGGAATTTTACTTCATTGATAAGAACTACCCAAAAGTTTTTTTTTTTTTTAATAATTCAATTGATTTAAGATAGCCATATATTACATAAAAAAATATTAGGGAAGATGATTAATTTTTTTATTTTTTGGAATTTTACATCATTGATAAAAACTACCCAAAAGATTTTTTATTATTAATTCAATTAATTTAAGATAACCAAACATTACATTATCATTATCATTATCATCATTATTATTATCATTATCATTATCATTATAATAATAATAATAATAATAATAATAATAATGATAATAATTATTATTATTATTATTATTATTATTATTATTATTATAATTATTATAATTATTATTATTATTATTATAGCTCATTTACAAATCCTTTATATGTATATATATATATATATATATATATATATATATATATATATATATATATATATATATATATATATGTATATATATATATATATATATATATATATATATATATATATATATATATATATGTATATATATTATTATAATAATAATAATAATAATAATAATTATTATTATTATTATTATTATTATTATTATTATTATTATTATTATTATTAATGATAATAATAATGATGATGATAGTAACCATAATAATAATAACAATAACAATAATAA
>NC_090730.1:163555916-163565916 GCF_036898095.1 Palaemon carinicauda | reverse complement strand
ATATATATATATATATATATATATGATTTAATGATCTCATCCTGAGAAATAAATCAGAAACGCATACATATCTTATCCTTGATAAATTGTGATGTGAATAACACAGGAATATAGATATATTATTCAAAATGAACAACCGGTCATTTGAATCAAGGTTAAAGGCACATTATTTTGCAAACCAGAATTTGCATGGAATAGGATGTCCCGAAGTGAAAAAGCAGATAAATGAGTATAAATCAGCAAACAGATAAAGACACTCATAAACACCGATTTAAATAACAAAAATATAGGCAATGAATATTTGAGATATTGAAATTTCTCGTCCTCTGTTATACTCTGTTTGCCCCAGAGAAGAAGCTCGTTGCATATGCAGATGATGCTACTCTCTTTGCTTCAATTCCATCTCCTGAATGTAGATCTAAGGTTGCTGAATCCCTATTTGAAAAAGCATGATGCTACAAGCCCTAGGGCTCCAATAAGGAAAAAAGTCCATTAAGGAAAGGAAATAGGGAAATAACCTAGAGTTGCTGGATCTATAATTGAAAAAGCCGGATGCTACAAGCCCTAGGGCTCCAATAGGGAAAATTAGCCCAGTGAGGATAGGAAATAATGAAATGAATAACCTAAATATGAGAAATAATGAATAAAAAATATAGAATATTTTTAGAATCAGTAGCAATGTTGATATAGATTTTAGATTTATCATATATAAATTATGAAGAGATAGCTTATCACTATGATTTCTGAAGCTCTACTATATCAGTAGCACACATGAGCTCGTGGTTGGTACAGCTTTAAGACCATTAATGGAAGTTCCCTCTTCAAATACAGCTAATGAAAGACTTCCAATTCGGATACGTTCTAGGAATCTAGGAGGAGAGGCTTGAAATTGTCCGGATACCTTCCAGTAAGTGAGTGACAGCAAATTGTAGTTGTCCTTGTTGGTAAAAGGAAACTGATAATGCTGATGATTTTACCTGAAATATATGAATCCTGGGATGCTTCTGGAGTCCTGATAAGAGAGCTATATCCTATAGCATTTAAACCAAAATATCTTTAGTTCTGTAAATATCAAAGGGGTAACGTCCTTGCCTGGTGATTGCCAGATTGAGGTTCGAGTCCCGCTCAAACTCGTTCGTTCCTTTGGTAGCTGCAACCTCACCATGCTTGTGAGCTGAGGGTTGGAGTTTTGGGGAGCCTATAGGTCTATCTGCTGAGTCATCAGCATTCATTGCCTGGCCCTCCTTGGTCCTAGCTTGGGTCGAGAGGGGCTTGGGCGCTGATCATATGTATGTATTGTCAGTCTCTAGGACATTGTCTTGCTTGATAGGGCAATGTCACTGTCCCTTGGTTCTGCCATTCATGAGTAGCCTTTAAACATATCCTTAATCATGCCTGGGGTTTGGGCAGCTTTCATCACTACCTTGGCCAAGTATGGATTGGTAATGGTGGGAGACTTTTGTTTGTCTGATCGCTCAAAAGTAAACCAACCAAATATGGGTTGTCCTGACTAGTACAGCGTTGCTGATCATGGCTGTACATGAACCCCTTCACCACGTTAAGGTATATCCATTCAGAAAGCGGAATATATGTGAGGGCAAACAGCAAATATTGAAAGAGTTAATAACAGGGACTGAAGCATCATATTATTTTAGTTTCTATTATGATATTAAAGATTAGAACCATAATAGCGTTCTGTTGAAAATCAGTGAACATTGTATTATTATTATTATTATTATTATTATTATTATTATTATTATTATTATTATTATTATTATTGCTTGCCAAGCTACAACCCTAGTTGGAAAAGCAGGATGCTATAAGCCCAGGGGCTCCAATAAGGAAAGTAGCCCAGTGAAGAAAGGAAACAAGGAAAGATAGAATATCTTAAGAACAGTAACAACATTAAAATAAATATTTCATATATAAACTATAAAAAGCTTTAACAAAACAAGAGGAAGAGAAATTAGACTAGAGAACAAATGGTTTGATTTTGGAGTGGAGAGAAGTTTGAAAAATTAGCTTTCCATACTTAAGTTAGATTATGTAGAAAAATCCCTGAGACGCAATTTATGAAGCTGTTGTTACTAAGAACAGCCTTCAACGCCTAGGTTAGGCGTTGGGCACAACTGGCCGTACTACCAGCTACGGGCAAAATTTGTGTGAAATCGTGGGTGTGACGCAAAGGGCACGCAACAGTCTTTGACCTCGTAGCCCGCCGTATACCAGCGGCAGAATCTTCACTCGCTGCACTAAAATGTTCTGCGGCAGTCAAAAAAATTTGTAGTCGCAGACAGGATACACGTCTGACGCAAGTAAGCCGTGCGTGTGACTTAGGTGCAACTTACGTGCCGTAGGATTTTCTGTGGCATGATCTCCGCACATTGGTCGTGCATGTAATTTGCGTGTAAATTGCGTCACAAGTACGAGCCACGCTCGTTTGTCGTACGGAATTAAAGGAAGTATGTGCAGATTCTGCTGCTGGTGCACGGGGGGCTACGAGGTCAAAGACTGGTGCGTGCCCCTTGCGTCACACCCACGATTTCACACAAATTTTGCCATTAAACCCCCCCCCCCCCGTAGCTGGTAGTACGGCCAGTTGTGCCCAAGGCCTTACATCGCAGGAGTTCATGGCTACGACTGAAAAATTCACAGACACGTACGGCTAAAAAATTCGTACGGGGGTTTGAGCCCAATGCCTTAGGAAGTTTATGTATCCGAACCTTGTTTTTAGCAAAACCAACGTCGCACTTATAAAAACAACTGGTTGTTGAATCAGTAGAACTTCAAAAGTTCAAACTTGCAGCCAATGTTTTATGTTGAACAGGCAGATGTAAGTCTTTCTATAGTTTATATATGAAGTATCTGTTTTAATGTTAAATTTTTTTTTTTTATTTATTTTAATCGTTCATTACTTCTTATATCGTTTATTTGTTTCCCCATTTCCTTTCCTCGCTGGGCTATTTTTCCTTGTTAGAGCCCTTGGGCTTATAACATCTTGTTTTTCCAACTAGGATTATAGCTTAGCTAATAATAATGATAATAATAATAATAATAATAATAATAATAATAATAATAATAATAATAATAATAATAATAATAATAAGGATGACAAGCATCAGGAAGAAGAAAGCTTATTCAATACTTTTTAGCCTTGAAGTTTTATAAACTAACCCAATCCTTTGATTCTCTTTTATAATCTATTCTTTACGTAGGTGTCTTTTTTTCACTAAGCTGCTTTCCTTACTGTGGCTTTCAACATTCTAATTTTCTAACTATGGCTAAAGCTTGGGGGAAATAAGAATAAATTATGTTAATAGTAATGAGTATGGCAACAATAATAACAGTTCAAAATCCAGAGTAGGTGACATGTATGGGTTTTTAACACCTCCGCTCTCGTGGTTAATTGTGCAATGAAAGGAACCTGTTACAGGGGGGGGGGGGGGTTTAGATTGAGAGACAGGCAGAGAATTAGATGGCGAGAGAAGGTGAAGGAGGAGATGGAGAGAGAAGGTTTGGTGAAAAAGGATGCCTTGCTTAGAAGGCATTGGAGAAGGCACGTCAGGCAACCGACCCTTTAATGTAGGGATAGCGGTTGGAAAGAAGAATGATAACAATATTGATAGGGGGAGAAGATCGAGAGGAAAGCAGAGAATTAGATGGTGAGATAAAGAGAAGGATGATATGGAGAGAAAAGGTTTGGTGAAAAAGGAAGCCTTTCTTAGAAGGCATTGGAGAGAGCACATCAGGCAACCGAACCGTTAATGTAGAGGTAATCGTGTGAAAGAAGTAATGTGCAAGTATCGGTTCTTATCTCTGCTATTAATGGCATGCAGTAAATACACTGGCTTTTACAGAAGAAATCTTACCTGACGCTTTGGTTAGAGAAGCAGTGGGCAGCGCTCAAGAGGAAGCGATCAGTGATTGGAACTGAGCCACAGATGGCATCATCCAGCGTTTCGGAACCTGGAAAGATTTGGCCACTTGATATTCTGAATGATATCATGGTTTTGTGATTTATCATTTTGTCTTGTCTCTAGCTTCTTCACATAAAGCTTGGTAACTGAAATAGGAAAATATCAATACCAAGTGGGAATAAGTTCAAGATTGTAGAGCAGCAACAATGGGACTTTCCCAATAGGTAGAATGAAATTTCTCTGATTCTAGACTTTGGTGGGCCTTTACCAGTAGGTAGAATGAAATTTCTCTGATTCCAGACTGTGGAGTACAATAGTACAATATTGCTCACAAAGACAATGAATAGTTGATTATAACTGATGAACCCTGTCTTGAATCCTCTCAAAGACATGCAGCTTTTGAAGGTACAGTATATCCATATGACCTTAGAAACCAATTGACTATAATTAAAAAAAAGGGCTCAGAAAAGGCTCTTACCTTTGGTCTATTGAATCCCATCTGAAGTCATTTAAAATAAGCCCAGGTCCAGATCTTAAAGCTTTCTTACATCCCGTCGTGGGTAGTACTACGAGTGGTTTGCGTGCCAAAAATGGCCAAGTAGAGAGATGCACGCAGGTGGAAAGTACTCTTTTTTATGATGCATAGCACGCAGCCTGAAAACTTGCCGGCCAGTTTTTCGCTACGACCTGGCACCGATAATTAGCACGCCTGGAGCACGCCTGGAGCACGCTCGGAGTACGCAAGACAAAAGTACTGATGAGTAAGTTCGATAGGCGTGCGTGTTACGCAGGCAAAACATGCAGCAATTCCAGGGTATTTTCCCACGAAGACATACTTGCCATGCTTGAGGCTCCTACTTTTCACTTAATTTCAATGTACGTGTTAACAAAAGGGGCATGAGCACACTTCCTCCGTGCGTATTACTTACTTTCAAAGTGCGTGGTGAGTACTACTACCGTACTTCTGAAGTGCGTCACAGTCAGACGACGCAGGTGACCAGCACGATAAAAGTGCGTCAGAAGTATGTGTTTAGACATGCTCAGGAGCATCGTGCACCTATATAAAATCTGATATGGACACCGAGCAACTGCTGCCAGCAATGCATCACGGTCTTTTGCTTCCTCTTGCAACAGCATCTGTAGAAGACAATGATGCATCTTTCTTGGTAGTGCCATATTGGATGCTGAAACAGTGAATGATGAAGAGACTCAGTACACTCTTACATTATTGTGATTATCCGTGCGTTCTTCCAATTTGACGCACAATTGTCTTGCTCAATACTTTTGTGCTCCTTATATTTCTCTTATGTTTTTTTACTTCATAAGTACGATTTCTGAAAGTACACTTCACTTGCAATTTACGTACGATTATCCCACTCATCATGTGCGACAGAAGTACAGATCTTACGTGCTCTTCACTTCTTCCTACTTCCAAAAAGGTGTACAGACCACTGACAGGCCTCACTTTTAGAGCAAGACACACCCACTCATTAAGTACTTACTACATACTTCCCCTCCGATTTAATTTTCACCCTGCGATAACGCCACGCCTGACAGGAACTCCGAGTCCTCATGATCTCTAACCATGCACTACGGGATGTAAGAGAGCCTTTCCCTATGGGCAGCGAAATCCCATCTGAAGTCACTTAGAACAAGCACAATAACAGATCTTACCTATGGGCAGTGACATCCCATCTGAAGTCACTTAAATGAAGCCCAGGTCCAGATCTTACCTACGGCTAGATGAATCACATCTGAAGTCACTTAAAACAAGCCCAGGTCCAGATCTTACCTATGGACACTGGAATCACATCTGAAGTCACTTAAAACAAGCCCAGGTCCAGATCTTACCTATGGCCAGTAGAATCACATCTGAAGTCACTTAAAACAAGCCCAGGTCTAGATCTTACCTTTGGACAGTGGAATCACATCTGAAGTCACTTGAAACAAGCCCAGGTGAAGATCCTACCTTTGGACAATGGAATCACACCTGAAGTAATTTAAAACAAGCCCAAGTCCAGATCTTACCTATGGACAGTGGAATCACATCTGACGTCACTTGAATTGGTTGTGTGACAGGAGTTGGAGTTATTGGGCGAACTATACTAGGAATTGGTGTAGACCCTACAGGTCTAACTGTAAATGGAGGGGGTGCTTGTACAATAGTTGGTCTAGGCACTACTGGAAACTGAGTTGGCTGTGTAGTTGGTCTGGAAGTGTCCACAACGAGAACTATACCCTGAAATTAAACTTACTTTTAATATTTTCTCAAAAGGAAAAGAAAGAATTTTTTTTAAGGGGGGCCAATTTAATGTTAACCTATTTCAATATTTAAAGGACGATGAAGATTAAGCTATGGAAAAGTATGTGAACATTCAAAAAATAGAAATGTTACTAACATAAACATTTTTCATTTTTACCTCTTAAGACATTTTAGGTACCAGTTTCACTTCTCAAATTAAATACAGTAGCAAATTTTTCGATTGTATTGTAAAGAATTCCTACTGTTCAACGGAATTGAATTCACAAAGATGTCATATATAATGTTCATGCTCTGAGTAATATGAATCTCCATCAACAAACAGAAGAAGAATGGTGAAATGCACCATTACCATGAGATTTTTGCATTATAAATAATAAGGATAAGCATTCTGGAATACAAATATAACCCTTACACCACCAGATGTTTAACAGGAGTCTCTTGCAGTATGAATAATAGGGATAAGCATGGTGGAATACAAATATAACCCTTACACCACCAGATGTTTAACAGGAGACTCTTGCAGTATGAATAATAGGGATAAGCATGCTGGAATACAAATATAACCCTTACACCACCAGGTTTTTAACAGGAGTCTCTTGCAGCATGAATGATAGGGATAAGCATGGTGGAATACAAATATAACCCTTACACCACCAGGTGTTTAACAGGAGTCTCTTGCAGTATGAATAATAGGGATAAGCATGCTGGAATACAAATATAACCTTTACAACACCAGATGTTTAACAGGAGTCTCTTGCAGTATGATTAATAGGGATAAGCATGCTGGAATACAAATATAACCTTTACAACACCAGATGTTTAACAGGAGACTCTTGCAGTATGAATAATAGGGATAAGCATGCTGGAATACAAATATAACCCTTACACCACCAGATGTTTAACAGGAGTCTCTTGCAGTATGATTAATAGGGATAAGCATGCTGGAATACAAATATAACCTTTACAACACCAGATGTTTAACAGGAGACTCTTGCAGTATGAATAATAGGGATAAGCATGCTGGAATACAAATGTAACCCTTACACCACCAGATGTTTAACAGGAGTCTCTTGCAGCATGAATAATAGGGATAAGCATGCTGGAATACAAATGTAACCCTTACACCACCAGATGTTTAACAGGAGTCTCTTGCAGCATGAATAATAGGGATAAGCATGCTGGAATACAAATGTAACCCTTACACCACCAGATGTTTAACAGGAGTCTCTTGCAGCATGAATAATAGGGATAAGCATGCTGGAATACAAATGTAACCCTTACACCACCAGATGTTTAACAGGAGTCTCTTGCAGCCTGAATAATAGGGATAAGCATGCTGGAATACAAATGTAACCCTTACACCACCAGATGTTTAACAGGAGTCCCTTGCAGTATGAATAATAGGGATAAGCATGCTGGAATACAAATATAACCTTTACAACACCAGATGTTTAACAGGAGACTCTTGCAGTATGAATAATAGGGATAAGAATGCTGGAATACAAATATAACCCTTACACCACCAGATGTTTAACAGGAGTCTCTTGCAGTATGAATAATAGGGATAAGCATGCTGAAATGCAAATGAAACTCTTACGACACTAGGTGTATCAGCATTTGTTCCTCCTCCAACAGGGGTTGCGGCAGGAGCAGCAGGAAGTTGTGTTCCTGTTATCGATATGTCTTGAGCTCCAGGGATTTTACTGGTTTGGAAAGGATTGAAACTAGGAAGCAATGACGCTGCCTGAGATATTATTGGTGATACTCCTTGGAATATACTGGGGATGGATACTGAAGGAAGTCGGTTTGGTAGATTCGGGATGATGCTTGGCAGTACTGGCGTGATGCTTGGTCGGAAGGGTATCCTCCCAGGTTGAAGAAAATTTGTAGGTGGTGAAGGTGGTCTTGGAATGAAGCTAGCTGGTGAAGGATTCCTAATAGGTGGTCTTGGAATGAAGCTAGCTGGTGAAGGAATCGTATTAGGTGGTCTTGGAATGAAGCTAGCTGGTGAAGGAATCCTAGTAGGTGATCTTGGAATGAAGCTAGCTGGTGAAGGATTCCTAATAGGTGGTCTTGGAACAAAGCTGGGTATTTGTGGTTTTGGAAAAGTATTAAAGTTTGGTATTGCAGGTCGATTGTTGACCCCTGGGCTTGGCCTGTTACTTCCTACAGAGCCCAGAATCCCACCTAATATATTACCCAATTGTCTTTTTTGGCGACTGAAGGTAGAGAGTGTGACATCGTATGTCCCACAGCCTGTATGTGGAAAAAGGCAGTGATAAATGTAAGCTTTTCCGAGACAGATATATGCCTTGGATAATTTTTCCTATTGCGATCGTAGCCTTTACTTAAAGAATATAGTTTATATTGAAATGCTTAGATATATTCTTGGATTCTTCTCTTCACCCAATATCACATACTGTGGAATAATGTGGAATGATTTTGGTTTTTCTTCTGCATGCTTATTAAAAAAAAAATTAAATTATTAAGATTTGATCTTGACAGGTACAATAGAAAATAACTTAGAAAATAAATGATAGTTTTTTATTCAATGTTAGGTGAAAAGTATGGTAATTCTAAATTAATTCAAGTTTCTTGCTTCAAAAAAAATCTTTAATTTACATTGCAAGCGTTGTTGTTCAGTAAGACGACTTCAGGAATTATTATGATCACCTTTATATATACTGTATATACAGTGGTAATGGTACGCAAGTTTAATTTGTTACAGGACCAAGCTCACAACCTAAAATGCTCTTAAACCAAAACAATTTTTCTCATAAGAGATAAAGAGAATTCACTCGATGCTCTCCACACGTTCATAAATGCACATATATACTGATTTTTAAAGTTTTGTTGTTATTGAAAGAGGAGATTAAAACCCCTAACATCAGAAATGAATACAAATAAATAATTCACAATTAGAAATAGGAATATTGACAAATTAACTTACACTTACCTTTGAGGAGCGTAGTTGCTGGTGTGCGGGAGATGAGGAGGGGGAGGAAGGGGAGGAAGAGGTTATTACATGGGGCGGGGGAGAATCTCCCTCCATGAGCAGTTCTGGTAAAATATTGGAGTTGTTCACTATCATTTACTCTTTTTCGACACTTGGTCATCTTTGTTTTAACCCTCTAATATTCAGTACTGATGAGAACCTTAATAAGTGATAACTGCTTTTAATCGCTGAAATGGCATGAAAATGGGGTAAAAATCACATGAAAACCGCGTGAACAGTGTATGAGTGGCACATGAGTACCGCTTCACTAATTTTGTGTTTGCCTAATTAGTACTTGTCCTCAAAAAATTTGCATGGGGGATAAATCTTTTCGCTTTACAGACTGATACAATGCCTTTAGACCAATTTGGAACATCATGGTCGTATAATGATTTTCTCGTATTCTGAGTTACTCGTAACCTGAGGTATCACTGTGTATATATATATATGTATATATATATATGTATATATATATATATATATATATATATATATATATATATATATATATATATATATATATATATATATATATATATATATATATCTTACAAAATATGTAATATCATATCAAGTGAAAAATTGATTAAGCTAAGGCACCAGCCATCCGTTGAGATACTACAGCTAGAGAGTTATTGGGTTCCTTTGGCTGGCCAGATAGTAGGACATTGGATCCCTTTTTCTGGTTACGGCTCATTTTTCCTTCGCCTGCACATACACCGAATAGTCCGGCTTATTCTTTCCACATTCTCCTTTGTCCTCGTACAACCAACAACACTTAGATAACCAAACAATTTGTCTCCACTCAAGGGATTAACTACTACA
>NC_090730.1:163528416-163550916 GCF_036898095.1 Palaemon carinicauda | reverse complement strand
GGAAACAGCACCTCGGTTACCTTGCAGGAACCACACGTCCTGCCACATTGCTCTTGCATGAACTGCCTTTGGGAGGTGCAGAGGCCGTTCCCAGCCCAGTCGCTGCAGAAGGCGTTTATATCCTGACAGCCTGGGGGGGAATAATAGGGTCTCTGTATGGCTACAAAGGACTCTGGTTTTGGGCATTTTGAAATAACTTCAAATATTTGATTATGAGTACGAATTTGGAAATGAAAAAATTCATTCTCTCTCTCTCTCTCTCTCTCTCTCTCTCTCTCTCTCTCTCTCTCTCTCTCTCTCTCTCTCTCTCTGTATATATATATATATATATATATATATGTATATATATATATATATATATATATATATTTATGTGTATATATATGTATATATATTTATATATATACATATATATAGATATACATATATATGTATATATATTTATATATATATATATATATATACATATTTAAAGAGATATACTGTATATATCTGTATATATATATATATTCATATATATATATATATATGTGTGTGTGTGTGTGTGTGTAAATATACATATATGTATATATATACTGTATATATATATATATATATATAATATATATATATATATATATATATATTTATATATATATATATACATATTTAAAGAGATATACTGTATATATGTGTACATATATATATATATATATATATATATATATAATAATAATAAAAATAATAATAATAATAATAATAATAATAATAATCATCATCATCACCTAAAGCTGGACGCTCACCTGTCTGTGCGCCAGATGGCGTTAGACACAAGGTCCACACCAGAGCCGGAAGTAGCCGTAACTTCATCCTGTAATTAGATAATAAAACATGGGTTAGGTAAATTCCTTTCTATGGAGACTTCATTTGCATAATGATATGATGAGCTTCAATTTCGTGGAGCCTAAGGCTGCGTTTACACCAAGCGAATCGAATCGATTCAATTCATGGAGAATCATTTGACTCGAGTCATTTTGAATCGGTATAGTTCCAACCTACTGAATCTGATTAACACATCATTCAGTACCATGGCAGCCTTCGGGGAGTATGGACGTCTTTGCTGTTGCAGAAATAGCATTGTTGCTGGGGCTGAGAAAGCGTAGACGGAGGCGGAGGCAAGTGCAACGAATATATGGGTGCATCCAATAAATTCAAGAAGACCTGAATCTGGGAGCTTGGGACATTTGTTCCCAGATTTGGTCTATAATCCGGAGAAGTTTTATGACTTCTTAGTGCTTGTTGAAAGGCGTTGAAAAAGAAGAATGAAGAAGGTATGAAATTAGATGACTTGCAGGCATACAAACTGCAACGTACAGCAATTTACATAATCAAATATGCAGAGAGAGAGAGAGAGAGAGAGAGAGAGAGAGAGAGAGAGAGAGACCTGAACGCATGGAACGGAAGATTGACAAAAAGAGTTTTAAATAAAGGAGAGTAAATAAATGAATTGAATATATAAAATCACTGACAATATAATGTGAATAAACATAATATATATATGCTTCCTGCTCGGCTGATTCGCCTTGACTGATGAAAAAATGGGACCACGCGCATCAGTGATTCTGAATCGCCATGAATCTCCATGATTTGAATTGACTCGATTCACTTGGTGTAAACGATTCCATTGAATTTAATGTGGCGAATCATGACGAATCATGAATTGGGATGATTCTCCATGAATTGAATCGATTCGATTCGCTTGGTGTAAACACAGCCTAAAGCTTCTACGGGGTCTCCCCTATATAATTTATTTATATATTTATTTATATATATCTGGCTACATATATAGTATATATATATATATATATATATATATATATATATATGGCTATATATACATATATATACGGCTATATTTATACAGTATATATATGTATATGTATATATATGGCTATATATATATATATATATATATATATATATATGTATATATATACATACAGTATATATATACTGTATGTATATATAGACATATATATATAGCCATATATATACATATACATATATATATATATATATATATATGTATATATATATATATATAGGGCTATATATATACATATATATATATGGCTATATTTATACAGTATATATATATATATATATATATATGTATATATATGGCTATGTATATATATGTATATACATACATATAGTATATATATATATATATATATATATATATATATATACATACATATATACTCATATCTTTCCAGTCACGCTCAGTGGAATTAGCAGACGTATAACTATTCGGTCTCTCCCTGTCCCTTGGGTAGAGGTAGAGGGAGCAGTCATACTCCGGTGAGAGGGAGGGAGAGGAAGTAGTCATACTCTGGTAAGAGGATGGGAGAGGAATTAGTCCTACTCTAGTGAGAGGGATTCGTGTGTGTGCATAACTATTTAAATATTTAGCCGTCATTTTTTATGGGTTGCTTACACTAGTAGAGCGTAGAATATTTTTAGGATGTTTCATTGAAAACATAATAAGATGAGAATTGAAAGAGCATCACTGAAAAATATAATTAAAAAGCAATGGCTTACTATTTATTGTTTATAATTTTTAAAAACAATAACGCAGTATTTCATCTTTTCAATTTACAGTACAACCGTGAGGTTGTGGTAGAGGTAGACTATGAGAAATGCCTCTGTCTGGCAATCTGTTGAACAGAGGTTCGAGACCGTTCAAGCTCAGCAGTTTCTAGAAGAAGCTAGGGGAGCCTATAGGTCTACCTGCGGAGTCATGAGCAGCCATTGCCTGGCCCTCCCTGGTCCTAGCTTGGGTGGAGACAGGGCTTGGGCACTGATCATACACATTGTTCTCTAGTCATTAAGAGTAGTAGGTTGGCCAAGGCACCAGCCTTATTGAGTTATTGAGTCCTTTGACTAGCCAGAAAGTAATATATTGGATCCCTCTCTCTGGGTACGGCTTAATTCATCTTTGCCTACACATACACGGAATAGTCTGGCCTATTCTTTCCTCATACACTTGACAACACTGAAATTTTCAAACCATTCTTCTTCTCTCAAGAGGTTAACTACTACAATTGTTCAGTGGCTACTTTCCTCTTGGTAAGGGTACAAGAGACTCTTTAGCTATGGTAAGCTGCTCTTCTAGGAGAAGGACACTCCAAAATCAAACCATTGTTCTCTAGTCTTGGGTAGTGCCATAGCCTCTATACCATGGTCTTCCACTGTCTTGAGTTAGGGTTCTCTTGCTTGAGGGTACACTGGGCCACACTATTCTATCTTGTTTCTATTCTTCTTGTTATTTTCAAGTTTTTATAGTTTATACAGTCTCAAAACAATGTATACACTCTTTGGATTGTTACAACGTGTTCAATTTATTGATATTAACGTGGAAAACAGTTTCTCTCCTGTGAATCAGCTTTCCACGTAATATCAATAAATTGAACAAGTTGTAACAATCCAAAGAGTGTATACATAATTTTGGGACACTCTGTACGTATATGAAATATTTATTTGATGTTTTTGTTCTTAAGTTTCTTGTAGTTTTTCCTTATTTCCTTTCCTCACTGGGCTATTTTCCCTCTTGGAGCCCTTGGGCTTATAACATCCTGCTTTTCCAACTAAGGTTGTAGCTTAGCAAGTAATAATGATAATAATTTCGTATTGTAAACTGATGGTTACCTGTCAATGGATGAATGATGGCTAATATTCATCATTGTTAAGTTAACATTATTAGGTATTTTGTTGCAAATTACGACCTTATTTACATCACTTCTTTTTCTTCTTATCAGTGAAAGTAACTCCACATTTTCATTATTATTATTATTATTATTATTATTATTATTATTATTATTATTATTATTACTTGCTAAGCTACAACCCTAGTTGGAAAAGCAGGATGCTATAAGCCCAGGGGCCCCAACAGGGAAAATTGCCCAGTGAGGAAAGGACACAAGGAAGAAGAAAATATCTTAAGAACAGTATCAAAATTTAAAAATATTTCCTATATAAACTATAAAAACTTTAACAAAACAAGAAGATAAGTATATAACAATAGTGTGTCAGAGTGTACCCTCAAGCAAGAGAACTCTACCCAGTGGAAGACCATGGTACAGAGGCTATGGCACTACCCAAGACAAGAGAACAATGGTTTGATTATGGAGTATCCTTCTCCTAGAAGAGATGCTTACCATAGCTAAAGTTTAAAAATCTACTTCCATTTAAGGGACAAAATTAAATTATAGATAGAAGTCATGAATACTTACCTTATTTTTGTCGATATATCTTCATTAACACATTTAAACTGTAAACGTAATATTCATTAACACATGAAAACTCCAAACGTAATATTCATTAACACATTAAAACTCCAAGCGTAATGTTCATTAACACATTAAAACTCTAAACGTAATGTTCTTTAACACATTAAAACTGTAAACGTAATGTTCTTTAACATATTAAAACTTTAAACTTAAAATTCATTAATACATTAAACCACCAAACGTAATGTTCATTAACACGTTAAAACACCAAACGTAATGTTCATTAACACATTGAAACTCCATACGTAATGTATATTAACACATTAAAACTCCAAACATGATATTCATTAACACATTAAAACTCCAATAACCAAACGTACAAACACAGCCAAGATTAAAACACATAAACCTTACATTCTCTTCAAATAGCAGTTTTTTCCTAGCTAAATGATTATACCTTTAAACGAATATTCATTAACACATTAAAACCAAACTTAATTTTCATTAACACATTAAAACTCCAGCAACCAAACGTATAAACACAACCAAGATTTAAACACACAAACTTTAACACATTCTCTTCGAATAGCAGTTTTTTCCTAACCAAATGATTATACCTTTCTAAGATATTCTCTGGAAATGCCAAAAGTTGATTATTTTTCTAATACTCTGCCACTTTTTGGCAAGAAATGACTTATCTCACAGAGGTATAGATACACCTAAGGAGGTTAACCGGCTCCTTGGATACACCTTGAGATGTTTTGCAGATTATAGGTATCTAGAGAGGTTTCCAACTAGCCTGGCCAGGTATCCAGTTAGTGTTTTAATAAACTTACCCGGCTGGTTTTTTCTATCAATGGCCGCTCCAGGGAACCACTTAGCGTTTCATCATTTTTGCTCTTCCTTATTTAAGGGTAAATAACTTGATCTTATTAGTATTGTTGTTGTTGTTGTTGTTGTTGCTATTGTTAAAGAGCAATACAAAGAATGTGAGCAATTGGGAATAGTTGAATAAAAAGAGAAAAACAAAAGAATGATCTATTTTTAAAAAATATGAATAGAACTAGTGAAATAAGATACAAAGAAACGCTTGTACATCTTACATTATTACATCTCTCTCTCTCTCTCTCTCTCTCTCTCTCTCTCTCTCTCTCTCTCTCTCTCTCTCTCTCTCTCTCTCTCTCTCTCTCTCTCTATATATATATATATATATATATATATATATATATATATACATTTATATATATATATATATATATATATATATATATATATATATACTCCAAATGAACGCTGGAAATATAAACAATACTGGTGACGTAACTCTAGGAAAAAGAAAAATCTCTAGCATCATACATCTGGCGCTCCGATGAGACTTATGTAATAAGTTATTTTCCTACTGTGGAGTAATACGAACTCTGTCCTTTATGTTCATTTATTCATATATATATATATATATATATATATATATATATATATATATATAATATATATACATATTTATATATATATATATATATATATATATATATATATATTATGTACTTATGTATAATATATACTGTATATATGTGTGTGCGTTGTGCGTATAATTTACATGTTTATACACTTCTATGTATTATGCATATATATATATATATATATATATATATATATACTTGTGTGTGAGTGTGTATGTATGTATATATGTATGTGTATATATACACATGCTCAACGGCATTGTCAGACGTGTCACTACTCGGTCTCTTCCCATCCCTCTAATAGGGGGACAGGAGTAGTCATACCCTAGCGAGAGGGCTGAATCTGCATATACGTATATCTACGTAAATATCAAAATAGAACAAAAATCCAGTCATAAAAAAAAATAATTTTTATGAAAGGGAAAATAACGAAACCGGAAAAAGCCGGATGAATATGCAAAGGGGAGTCCTCAAAGGCCGGATAAATGGGTGCTTTCATTCGTCCGGCCATCCGGAAGAGCGATCTTTTCCGGCCATCCGGATGAGGGATCTTTTATCCATACCTGTAATCTCTCTTTCGGTTCTTTTGGTTCTATTGTTGTTTTCTTTCTTTCTCTTTCTCTTTCTCGAGTTATTTCTAAGAATCTATTATATGTATGTAGGTGTGATTGAAAGCTTAAAGGCCGCTCATGAATGGCAGAGGTAAGGGACAGTGACAATGCCCTAGAGACTGACCATATATCCATATGATCAGCGGCCAAGCCCCTTCTTCAATATATATATATATATATATATATATATATATATATATATATATATATATATATATATATATATATATATATACATATATATGTACTGTATATATATATGTATGTGTATATGTATATATTTATATATATATACATATATATATATATATATATATATATATATATATATATATATATAGTATATACATCCACACATATATATATATATATATATATATATATATATATATATATATATATATATATATATATGTATGTATATATTATAGCCACAATAAACATATTCAGATAAATAGTAAAACTTGCAGTGGTATATACAGTACACCTATATAAATAAAAAAAAATATTCATGTGTATATATACTATGTCTCGCAGGAATTTTATACAGGAGAGGGGGTTCCCAGCCCCCTCGTCCCGTCCCTTTTAGTCGCCTCTTACGACACGCAGGGGTAACGTTGGCGCTATTCTAATTTTTATATGCCCCCGCGGCCACAGTACCAGCTGAACTCGGTTGAGTCCCTGATTAGGCTGAAGGAACATAGAGAGTAGAGGTCCCCTTTTTGTTTTGTTTCATTGTTGGTGTCGGCTACCCCCCAAAATTGGGGGAAGTGCCTTGGTATATGGATGGATATATACTATGATGTATATATATTATAAATTGTAATTGAAAATGTGCAATTCCTAATAAATGATAAGAAAATAAGAGACACCAGATACACTATTAGAAATTTGTTTTAAAAAAAGGGTAAATGCCTGGCAACATTTATTTCAGGATTTTCACCGTTTTAAAAACGGATACATTGATGTAAAAGAGTGATATTACTCGCCAACCCGTAAAATACAATAACAAAGTAGAGTAAAATTACGGTCGCCTGTATTTTGCTGAAATACGGCTGAGAACAGTAGATTTTCACGGAGAATTTCCGATTAAAATTACGGTTTTTTTAACAGTGTACCGTTACCCTCAGCTGTAGGACTCTAACCACTCTACAGAGGTCTGCAATCCTACTAACGGTGAATTTAGTTCCTACAACGACATGCCCGTATACCCTGGGTTCGAGTCTTGCCAAGGAGAGGTAACGTTATCTTTATTCATTTGTATGGACTTAGAAGAAAGGTTGATAGGGATTACTGAAATCTAGAGAAAGAGAGGGAGTTGAGGAAGATGTTGCTGAGGTTATAACATAGATGTATAATTGATGAAAAAGACTGGTAGGTTTTATATATACTTAAATTTGTTTAGTTAATATTTTATATATATATATCTATATATATATATAATATATATATATATATATATATATATATATATATATATAATATAATATATATACAATCACAACAAATGTAACCGTTTCTAGTCCGCTGCAGGACAAGGGCCTTAAATATGTCAATTTATGTCTGGGGTTTTTCACACCGACCCGCACACACACATGCACACACACACACACACACAGGCACACACACATGTATATATATATATATATATATATATATATATATATATATATATATATATATATGCATATATATATGTGTGTATGTGTGTATTTATGTTAACTGATTGTTTTAAAAACACGTTATTGGGGAAAAAAATCATTATCCTCTAAAACTCCACAATCCATTCTCTCTCTCTCTCTCTCTCTCTCTCTCTCTCTCTCTCTCTCTCTCTCTCTCTCTCTTTCTCTCTCTCTCTCTCTCTCTCTCTCTCTCAGGAAATAAAAGCTACGAAAAAAGGGGGAGAGAGAGGGGGGAGTGAGAATTACCCGGAAAGTTATAAGAGAGGAGGAAGAGGAATAGAGAGGATAGATGGACCGGAGCATATCAATCTATCACGCTCCAGTGACCCTGGAACCCGGCCAGCAAGCGAGAGAGAGAGAGAGAGAGAGAGAGAGAGAGAGAGAGAGAGAGAGAGAATCACCGTTTTTATAGTTTTTAAATTTTATATATGAAAAATTCTATTATAGTATTATTATTATTATTATTATTATTATTATTATTATTATTATTATTGTTCTTAGAATATTTTATTTGTATTATTATTATTATTATAATTATTATTGTTATTATTATTATTATTATTATTATTATTATTATTATAGTTATTAATATTATTATTATTATTATTATTACTACTAGCCAAGCTACAACCCTAGTTGGAAAAGCAAGATGCTATAAGCCCAAGGACTTCAATAGGGAAAAATAGCCCAGTGAGGAAAGGAAATAAGGAAATGAATAAATGAATATTACTTTTCTTGTAGTTCATTTATTTGCTTATTTCCTTCCTCACTGGGCTATTTTTCCCTGTTGGAGCCCTTGGGCTTTTAGCATCCTGGTTTTCCTACTTGGATAGTAGCTTAGGTGGTAATAATAATAATAATAATAATAATAATAATGCTAATAATAATAATAATAATAATAATAATAATAATAATAATAATAATAATAATAATAATAATATGTCTTGCTACTTAAAATTAATCATTATTAACTTTCCTTACATTTTTTCAATTAGTTTTTTTTATGTACGTTTACAGTATATCTCTTTCCTTTTTGTGCCCATTTTTTTTTTAAATATTTTTTTTCTTCTTTTCAGTCATGTATGGAAATTTATTTTTATGGAAACATCTGTAGCAAGTTGGTGCTTAGCTTGTTCAATATACAGTAAATGTATATTCATGATAAATAATGATAATGAGAAGTGATGATAATAACTATTTTTTATTTTTATTAATATTATCATAGTAATATTTATAAAAATGTTTCCGTAAAAATTATTATTATTATTATTATTATTATTATTATTATTATTATTATTATTATTATTATTGTTGTTGTTGTTGTTTCTATTATTATTATTATTATTATTATTATTATTATTATTATTATTATTATTATTATTATTATCATTTTTTGGTAGTAGACCCTCTTTCAGACAAGTTTTGGTAAAAACAATGGCTGCCTCAGTTGCATTGATCCTATACTTTGTCTTTTCAATGGCTCTTAACATATCCTTTTCAGGATTACTGCATACAGACAGTAATTTTGCCCAATTACTGTCTGTATGCAGTAATCCTGAAAAGAATATGTTAAGAGCCATTGAAAAGACAGAGTATAAGATCAATGCAACTGAAGCAGCCATTATTATTATTATTATTATTATTATTATTATTATTATTATTATTATTATTATTATTATTATCATTATTATTATTATTATTATTATTATTATTATTATTGACAAACGTAATTTTTGTCTTTTTTATCAACATGAGTTATTTTGGTACCAGAAAGCTCTAGAAGTCACCAACCCAAAATATTCTATAACATACTTCAAAATAATAAAAATGAAAAATATCCTCGTAACCTCATCTTGCAGGAGTCCTTTGCATCCCCACTCATATATTCGTCCGGTGTTTTTCCCTTCTTGGATGCAAGGATATAAAAGGATATTTTCATCTTATCGTGCCCTTGCTTACGAAGGATATTTTTAACCTTTGAAGTTGTAAGTCGTGAGGATTCTTGCCTAAACACGTGGCTTATGAATTCCTGAAATATACAACAACAACAATAACAACAACAAAAACTGTATCCGTTTCTAGTCCACTGCAGGACAAAGGCCTCAGACATCATAATTTATGTGTGGTGTTCGGTTATTTTCATCACTATGGTTGCCACTGCGGATTAGTGATGGTGGGAGACTTTATTCTGTTCCCTAACAACAAACCAACCTAGTATTGGTGCCACTGACTAGTACAGCTTTGCTGATCATTTTTAAATATAGTGTATAATAGATATGAAATGTTTTCTGTACCCTTTTCTAAATAAACTTTGTTAGTAAAATTTTTCGAAGAGATATTTATATCCTTATTTCCTTTCCTCACTGTGCTATTTTTTCCTGTTGGAGTTCTTGGGCTCATAGCATCCTGCTTTTCCAGCTAGGGTTGTAGTTTAGCTAATAATAATAATAATAATAATAATAATAATAATAATAATAATAATTTTTCACCAAAACTATAAAAGCATGATCGCCCACAGCAAACCAACCTAGTATGGGTGGCCCTTACTATTACAGCTTTGTTAATCATAGCAGTACACAAACGCTTTTTATCAAATATAAAAAATAGAATACCAGGTCAGGATTACAAGTTTCTCTTCCTCTTGTTTTATTAAAGTTTTTATAGTTTATATAGGAAATATTTATTTTCATGTTACTATTCTTAAAATATTTTATTTTTCCATGTTCGCTTTCCTCACTGGGCTATTTTCCCTGTTGGGGAAAATAGCATCCTACTTTTCCAACTAGGGTTGTAGCTTAGCATTTAATGATAATAATAATGATGATAATAATAATATTAATAATAATGATAATGATAATAATGAAGAGGTTACTGTCATTTTCGGTAATTATTTTTATTTTATTTTTTCAGATAACCTGAATACCCTGCTAGGAGAACAATCTTCGACCTTTGGGAAATGTGAGTAACATTGCTAATATTTTTCGTTCACCTTGAAAACTTTATCACCAATTATCCTGCTATTTTTGCATGTAATACACTCTTGTTAGCTTTTACTCTTTTTGTTCTCTGTTAATAGCTATATTGTGTTTGTTTATTTTGAGCTGTTTAAACAATCAGTTCTTTTGTAAGAGAAATCTGTTTTCCTCATATGCTTTATTTTCGATATATCCATCTTTTATTGGTAGGATTTCATTGTTTAAAAAAAGAAAGAAAAAAAAAAACATTAGTTCGTGACCCGTGAACAATTATGCCAACGTCCGTAAAATTTTGTTTACGTATATGGTCATAGGAGAAGCGACCTCCACCGAAAAGTCAAATTTAAAAACTTACAACATATCTTGTATGATCGAGCGGCAAAGCATTCGCGGAGTTGTTTAAGATTGTTTTCAATCGACTCATATAAATTTATTCGATAATCTACATCCCATATTCATTCATAAATCATTTAATTAATTCATTGATTAAAGTTGATTCAAATAATACAACAGGTTGTTGTAGCCCATGTGGTAACGTCCCTGACTGGTGATCGCCAGACTGGGGATCGAGTCCCGATCAAACTCGTTAGTTCCTTTGGTCGCTACAACCTCACCATCCTTATGAGTTAAGTTTGGGAGGTTTGGGGGAGCCTAAAGGTCTATCTGCTGAGTCATCAGCAACCATTGCCTGGCCCTCCTTGGTCCTAGCTTGTGTGGAGAGGGGGCTTGGGTGCTAATCCCATGTATGTATTTATGGTCAGTCTCTAGGGCATTGTCCTGCTTGATAGGACATTGTTACTGTCCCTTGCCTCTGCCATTCATGAGAGGCCTTTAAACCTTTATACAGTCACTGGGTTTGATTGCAAATATTTCTTTTATTGAAATTCCTTTTGAATTATTCATTTTTCACTTACTAATTTGTCTCAATTGTCATGGAATTTTTTTTTCCTTTGCTGTTTTGAAAAAGCAAAATATAAAAGTATATATGATTTTATTCGTATATCAATCGATTTTGACATAAACAGAATTAAGATTGTTCAATATATTTTCTTTGACAACCGTTATTATTATTATTATTATTATTATTATTATTATTATTATTATTATTATTATTATTATTAGCTAGGCTGCAATCATAGCTGGAAAAGTAGTATGCTACCAGCCAACATGGAAAAATAGCCCAGTGAGGAAAGAAAATAATGATATAAATAGACTATATATGAGAAGTCATGTTTAAAGAATACATGATATCGTAAGATTAGTAACAACATTAAATATATATGTATGTATGTATATATATATATATATATATATATATATATATATATATATATATAAATATATAGATATATATATATATATTTATATATATATACATATATATATATATATATATATATATATATATATACTATGAAAATAGACTTACGTCAGCCTATTCATAAAAAAACAGTCACAGTTTGACATATCAAACTACAATCAATGATGCATTTTGCTGTAATTTTTCAAACTGAAAAAAAAAAATAGATACTTAATTTATATTAAAAGATGAGTCACTTAACTCAAAATTTGAGTCTTATTACTTGACCTTAAATGTTAAGGGATTTCCTCCCCCCCCCCCACCCCCCATGCGTTGCCACTTGACCTTTTCCGAAGGAAAGGTCATCTCAAGTCTTGTGACTTTTCCCTTAATGTTAAAGGTAAGGTCTCCAGTGCTGTAGATTGACCTTAATCGTTGAAGGATAGGGTCCCTTAAGGGCTGTTATTTGACATTAATCAATGCAGGATAGGTTCCTTTAAGGGCTGTTATTTGACCTTAATCATTGAAGGATAGGTTCCCTTAAGGGCTGTTCATTTGACCTTAATCAATGAAGGATAGGTTCCCTTAAGGGCTGTTATTTGACCTTAATCAATGAGGGATAGGTTCCCTTAAGGGCTGTTATTTGACCTTAATCATTGAAGGATAGGTTCCCTTAAGGGCTGTTATTTGACCTTAATCAATGAAGGATAGGTTCCCTTAAGGGCTGTTATTTGACCTTAATCAATGAGGGATAGGTTCCCTTAAGGGCTGTTATTTGACCTTAATCAATGAAGGATAGGTTCCCTTAATGCCTGTTATTTGACCTTAATCATTGAAGGATAGGTTCCCTTAAGGGCTGTTATTTGACCTTAATCATTGAAGGATAGGTTCCCTTAAGGGCTGTTCATTTGACCTTAATCAATGAAGGATAGGTTCCCTTAAGGGCTGTTATTTGACCTTAATCAATGAGGGATAGGTTCCCTTAAGGGCTGTTATTTGACCTTAATCAATGAAGGATAGGTTCCCTTAAGGGTTGTTATTTGACCTTAATCATTGAAGGATAGGTTCCCTTAAGGGCTGTTATTTGACCTTAATCATTGAAGGATAGGTTTCCTTAAGGGCTGTTATTTGACCTTAATCATTGAAGGATAGGTTCTCTTAAGAGCTGTTATTTGGCCTTAATCAATGAAGGATAGGTTTCCTTAAGGGCTGTTATTTGACCCTAATCATTGAAGGATAGGTTCTCTTAAGAGCTGTTATTTGACTTTAATCAATTATGGATATATTCCCTTAAGAGCTTTTATTTGACCTTAATCAATGAAGGATAGGTTCCCTTAAGGGCTATTATTTAACGTTAATCAATGAAGGATAGGTTCCCTTAAGTCCTGTTATTTGACCTTAATCATTGAAGGATAGGTTCCCTTAAGGACTGTTATTTGACCTTCATCATTGAAGGATAGGTTCCCTTAAGGGCTGTTATTTGACCTTAATCAATGAGGGATAGGTTCCCTTAAGGGCTGTTATTTGACCTTAATCAATGAAGGATAGGTTCCCTTAAGGGTTGTTATTTGACCTTAATCATTGAAGGATAGGTTCCCTTAAGGGCTGTTATTTGACCTTAGTCATTGAAGGATAGGTTCTCTTAAGAGCTGTTATTTGACCTTAATCATTGAAGGATAGGTTTCCTTAAGGGCTGTTATTTGACCTTAATCATTGAAGGATAGGTTCTCTTAAGAGCTGTTATTTGGCCTTAATCAATGAAGGATAGGTTTCCTTAAGGGCTGTTATTTGACCCTAATCATTGAAGGATAGGTTCTCTTAAGAGCTGTTATTTGACTTTAATCAGCTATGGATATATTCCCTTAAGAGCTTTTATTTGACCTTAATCAATGAAGGATAGGTTCCCTTAAGGGCTATTATTTAACCTTAATCAATGAAGGATAGGTTCCCTTAATGCCTGTTATTTGACCTTAATCATTGAAGGATAGGTTCCCTTAAGGGCTGTTATTTGACCTTAATCATTGAAGGATAGGTTCCCTTAAGGGCTGTTATTTGACCTTAATCATTGAAGGATAGGTTCCCTTAAGGGCTGTTATTTGACCTTAATCAATGAAGGATAGGTTCCCTTAAGGACTGTTATTTGACCTTAATCAATGAAGGATAGGGTCCCTTAAGGGATATTATTTAACCTTAATCAATGAAGGATAGGTTCCCTTCAGGGCTGTTATTTAACCTTAATCGTGGAAGAATAGGTTCCCTTAAGGACTGTTATTTGACCTTAATCATTGAAGGATCGGTTCCCTTAAGGACTGTTATTTGACCTTAATCAATAAAGGATAGGTTCCCTTAAGGGCTGTTATTTGACCTTAATCAATGAAGGATAGGTTCCCTTAAGGGCTGTTATTTGACCTTGAAAGTTAAAGGATATGCCCCTTAAGTGGTATCCCCTGACCTTAAATGTTGAGTGGTAGGTTCCTTAAAAATTGTCTTTTAACCTTGAACATTAAGGGTAATTTCAGGGTGAATTTTTAGGGAAAGGTTAACTGAAGTCAATCACTTGACCTTAACGTTATAGAGTTAGGACCCCTTAAATGCTATCACATGACCTTAAGGTTAAGGGTCATGAGACCTCAAGTGCTATCACATAACCTTAAAGTTTGAGGTACATGAGACCTCAAGTTCTATCACTTGACTTTAAAGGTTAAGGGACATGAAACCTTAAATGCTTTCACTTGACTTTAAAGGCTAAGGTACATGAGACCTCAAGTGCTATCACTTGACCTTAAAGGTTAAGGTACATGAGACCTCAAGTGTTATCACTTGTCCTTAAAGATCGAAAGTCATGACCCCTTAAATGCTATCACATGACCTTAAAGGTTGAGGGACATTGCCTCTTAATTGCTATCACAAGACCTTAAAGATTAAGGGTCATGAGACCTCAAGTGCTATCATGTGATCTGAAAGGTTGAGGGACATGACCCCTTAAGTGCTATCAGTTGACCTTAAAGGTCAAGGGACATGATCCTCAAGTGCTATCACATGACCTTAAGGGTTGAGAGACATGACCCCTTAAGTGCTATTACTTGACCTTAAAGATTGAGGGACATGACCCCTTAAGTACAATCACTTGACCTCAAAGGTTAAGGTACACGAGACCTCAAGTGCTACGACATGACCTTAATGGTTAAGGGACATGAGACCTTAAGTGCTATCACAGGACTTTTTGAGGGACATGACCCCTTAAGTGCTACCAGTTGACCTTAAAGGTCAGGGGACATGATCCCTTAAATGCATATCACATGACCTTAAAGGTCAAGGGACATGATCCCTTAAGTGCTATCCTATGACCTTAAAGTTTAAGGGTTAGGGTTAAGTAATATCACTCGACCTTAAATATCGACATTAAAGTCAACTGAAGTTCTGTCACCTGCGATCTTCGGAAAGTTAAAAGCGCCCCCCCCCCCCCCCCGCCCTCCCCCTTATACCTTCCAAGGATATCAGTTTTCCCTCCCCCCCCACCCCTTGAGAGTCTCCCTCCCCCTCTCCCCCTCCCCCTGAGGCCAATATCCTCCAAGTTTCCTCCTCAGACTCATCAGGTCTCGCCCACTTTCCTCACTTAAGACCTTAATCTCCCGAAGGCTCTTCATCTCATTTCCCTCCCGTCGAGAGAAATATTATCCATCGCCTGTCTAATGATCTGATGCTCCGTAGGGAGAGAGAGAGAGAGAGAGAGAGAGAGAGAGAGAGAGAGAGAGAGAGAGAGAGGGGGGGAGAGAGAGATGCTGGGGATTTGGGTAATGCTTCGGGGAGAGTGAGTGAGAGGTGAGCCGATAGAGTGAGAGGGAGAGGAATGCTTGGAAAAGGGAAAACGGAGAGAGAGAGAGAGAGCGAGAGAGAGAGAGAGAGAGAGAGAGAGAGAGAGAGAGAGAGATGCTGGGGATTTGGGGAATGCTTCGTGGAGAGTGAGTGAGAGGGAACAGAGAGAGTAAGAGGGAGAGAAATGCTGGGTAAAAAGGAAACGGAGAGAGAGAGAGAGAGAGAGAGAGAGAGAGAGAGGGAGAGAGAGAGAGAGAGAGAGGAAAGAGAGAGGTAGAAAGAGGTAGATTCATATACTTAGGAAAATTTGTGTTTAGAAAGGAAACGAGAGAGAGAGAGAGAGAGAGAGAGAGAGAGAGAGAGAGATAGCTTTATGGGGCTTGATTTAGCGTTAAATGAGGGACGAAGTCCAGTAATGGTAGTAAATGGAAAATCACTATGGAGGAGAAATTGTAATTATTTCATAGGAAGCGAAACGGGAGATTTCTAGACTCAGAGACGACTGGAATCGACTTAATTTGATCATAATCATTTTGATATCAATGAATTTAATGATTTTTATAATAATGAATTTAACATTTTTAGTAATTAAGATTGTTAAAACGATTAAAATTATTATTAATATTAGAATTATTAAAGATATTTTTATCATTAGAATGATTAAAATTCTATTAATTCTAGCTCATTAAGATTATCAAAATTATTATAATTGTAAAAAATATTCTTATTATTAGAATTATTATAATTATAAAAAATATTCTTATTATTAGAATTATTATAGTTATAGAAATATTTTTATCATTAGAATTATTAGTTATAAAAAATATTTTCATCAATAGAATTATTAGAATTATAAAAAATATTTTTAGCAATAGCATTATTAAAATTATAACAAATATTTTTATCATTAGAATTATTAAACTTATAAAAGATATTTTTATCATTAGAGTATTAAAATTATAAAAAATATATTTATCATTAAAATTATTAGAATTATAAAAAATATTTGTATTATTAGAATTATTAGAATTATTATTTTTTAGCCCGTTTACGAGGTGTTTATATAAACTTCCAAATGGAAACCTTTTAGAGAATGAAGTAATCTCACAGTTTAATTGTAGTTGACCGAGATGAGGAAATTGAGTCTGAGTCTTTTAATTTATTTATAAAATTCTCTTCATTGACTTAACAGAAATTCTGTGCATTGATTCAGTGATCAAAAGAATTGGAAGGACTTTTTGACAATCACCTATTAAGCTATCAAGGATATACATCCCATGAATGCATTTCGAACTAGAAAAAGCACTGAGTGCAGACCTCCGCCACAGTAGCTTATTTCTCCAAACCATCTTGCCCTTCCCAGAATCAATTTAAGACCGTAGGCGTATTAAACATCCCATGAATGCATTTCGAACTAGAAAAAACACAGAGTGAAGACCTCCGCCACGGCAGCTTATTTCTCCAAACCATCTTGCCTTTCCCTGAATCAATTTAAGACCGTAGACGTATTAAACATCCCATGAATGCATTTCGAACTAGAAAAAGCACTAAGTGCAGACCTCCGCCACGGCAGCTTATTTCTCCAAACCATCTTGCCTTTCCCAGAATCAATTTAAGATTGTAGGCGTATTAAACATCCCATGAATGCATTTCGAACTAGAAAAATCACTAAGTGCAGACCTCCACCACGGCAGCTTATATCTCCAAACCATCTTGCCTTTCCCAGAATCAATTTAAGACCGTAGGCGTATTTGATATCTGTTTGACAACCATGTGCGAACTTGTGGTTAAGGTTAGGGTTAATTCGGTCGACCTTTTGCTCGACCTTGCCCTTGACCTTTGAGCTAGGACTTTCAAAATTGAATTACTTCCACATCTAAACATAAGAATTAATCCCTGAAAGTCTCACCACTCTGTGAGTAAAATTGTGGCCAGGAAGTTGTTCACAAATAAACCGACAAACAAACAAACGGGGACGAAAACATAACCTCCTTCCAACTTCGTTGGCGGAAGTAATTAAACCCCTGATGTATATCCTCTAAATACACTATGAAAAGGGTTGAATAACACCCTTGTATAATGTTGTATAATGAAGCACTTTTATTTCAAGGGGATAAACACAGTGAACAGCTTCATCTGGAAATATATGACCTCCAGTCATATCTATTGTAGCTATTTTTGGAACCAATAAATCAGGGAGGAGATATGAATATTTCAAACATTGCTCAGTGCAAAAATAAAAAAAGGGATTTCCTGATGTACGAGTTCTGTACACGTACTGAAAGGGGAAGTGATTCCAACTGCAATATTAGAAACATTTATTTTTGGTGTCATTGAAAATGAAAGACTATGTTACTGTCATGATGTCCTGGGTTTAAACTTGAACTTATGGCCTTTTCCTTAAATGCTGTTTTGTTACCTTAGATTACCTTAAAACTTTTCCAATTTCCTTAAATTTGAAGCTAGTGAAACCGAAATTACCTTGAAATTACCTTGAAACCATGAAAATTACCTCAAACTATGGTATTTACCTTAAAATTTTAAACACGGATCATTCGCCACAATGAAAGATAAATAATCAAATACAGAATTTAACTTGAATTGTTATGGTTATTCGTCTCTCTCTCTCTCTCTCTCTCTCTCTCTCTCTCTCTCTCTCTCTGCTATGACAGAACTTGGCATAGACTTTTGCAATGCCTTAATTTTTCATCTAACATAATTGTTGCAAATTACCGTCATTTTCCTTCATTTTTTTTTTCATTTTTTTTTTGCCAGCATATAAATTTGAGCAGTTTTAGCGACTCTTTTTGAAGGCTTAATTCTCCTTATTTTCCAAGTGACTCCGAGGTATATGAGAGATGTTCGAATAACGAAAGATGAGAGGGGAAAACGAGTAAGGAAGAGGAGAGATAAAATGAATAAGGCAAGACGAGGCTGAATGCAATTATACAGAACTTTGATAAAAGACGACGCCAAAGAGACAGATCCTGTTTTGGAAGGAAATATAGCATGCTAATAGACGGTAGACAGATAATTAACAGAAGCTGAGGTTCTATGTGAATAGATGAATATTGACAGGGCGAAATAAGATATAGAAAATGTATAGAAGATAAAGCTTGAATTAAAGGACTGGCAGAAGAGAGAGCATTGTTGACACAGGCAATTTGAAGGTCGCTCATGAATGGCAGAGGCAAGGGACAGTGACATTGCCCTATCGAACAGGACAATGCCCCTAGAGAATGACCATATATTACATGATCAGCGCCCAAGCCCCCTCTCCACCTAAGCTAGGACCAGGGAGGGCCAGGCAGCGGCTGCTGATGACTCATCAGATAGCCCTATAGGCTCCCCCAAACCCGCCAACCTTGGCTACAAGGATGGTAAGGTTACAGTGACCAAAGGAACTAACTAGTTTGATCGGGACTCGAACCCCAGTCTGAATTGTATTACCGTTTTAAAGGCCGCTCACGAATGGCAGAGGCAAGGGACAGTGACATTGCCCTAGCAATCAGGACAATTCCCTAGAGACTGACCATATATTATATGATCAGTGCCCAAGCCTCCTCTCCCCCGAAGCTAGGACCAGGGTGGGCCTGGCAGTGGTTGCTTAGGACTCAGCAGATAGACCTATAGGCACCCCCAAACCCCCACAACCTTCGGTCACAATGATGATAAGGTTGCAGACACTAATGGCGCTAATGAGTCTGAGCGGGACTCGAACCCCCCGATTGGCAAACACCAGGCAGAGAGGTTACCAATCAGGCCACAACAACCCTAGAATAAGACAAGACAACACAGAGATGGAAAGTTCCTTTAGCTCGCATAGACAGAAGCACTTTTTAACTTGACAGTTCAAAGGCTTTTAGCAGTTGCTTGCAAAAGCAGCATTTTTTTTCGTTGTGACTGAAATTTGCAGGTAATAAAACTGCTTTCGATTTCCCGCAGGCATGAATTTTCATACTAACCCCGTGGATTAAATAGTATGTATGTCTTGCGATCGTTCCAACAGGAAAAAAAAGCCCAGTGAGGAAAGGAAATTCGGGAAAAAAGAAGTGTGTGCTTGAGTGTACCCTCAAGAAAAATAACTCTTATCCAAAAAAAAAGTGGAGGACCATGGTAAATTTCTTTTAAGCAATTCTAAATATTTCCAAAATATTTATAGATATTTTCAAAATATTTGTAAATATTTCCAAAATATTTATAAATATTTCCAAATTTTTTATAAATATTTCCAAAATATTTATAAATATTTCCAAAATATTTATAAATATTTCCAAAATATTAATAGATATTTCCAAAACAATTGTAAATATTTCCAAAATATTAAAAAATATTTCCAAAATATTTATAAATATTTCCAAAATATTTATAAATATTTCCAAAATATTTATAAATATTTTCAAAACATTTATAAATATTTCCAAAACAATTATAAATATTTCCAAAATATTTATATAATCTAGGGGTCGCTTACACACAACAACAACAACAACTAAAGCCTTTTCTAGTCCACTGCAGGACAAAGGCCCCAGACGTGTCTTAAGTCATGTCTGTGGTTTTGTGCATTTATTATTGTTGGTGTTGTCTCTATTTTTGTATATATATATATATATATATATATATACATATAAATATATATATATTTATATATTTATATATATATATATGTATATATTTATATATATATGTGTGCATATATATACATATATATATACATATATATATATATATATATATGTATATATATATATATATATTTGTATATATATATATATATACATATATATATTTATATTTATATATATATGTATATATATATATATGTGTGTGCATTATATTATATATATATACACATATATATATATATATATATTTATATATTTATATATATAGAGAGATATGTATATATATATATGTGTGTATATATATATATATATATACATATAAGTGTGTGTGTGTGTCTGTCTGTCTGTCTCCCTCTCTGTCTGTCTTTGAGTTCCCCCAGAACCATTATACAAAACCCACATCCAAATGAATAAACACCAAATTCCTATTTTGTACGCTATGCAAAAAAATCACCTTCATTTAAATATCTCTACATAAGCATTCCTGCAAAGCATTCCCACCACCTCCTTGACTATGCAGCAGAGCATTTAAAAAAGCATTTAAAAAGCAGAGTATTTAAAAAGCATAGCATTTAAAAAGCAGAGTATTTAAAAAGCATAGCATTTAAAAAGCAGAGCATTTAAAAAGCAGCTTTTCCCATCAGCTTCACCCTTAACTCATTTAAATTTTTTAAAGTACTGTTTGCATATTTCACACATCGCGTCTGGATATGGCACCTCGAACTCAGCTTTTTATTTATCTCTCTCTCTCTCTCTCTCTCTCTCTCTCTCTCTCTCCTTTGTAAGCTTCCCTAATTGCCTCATGCAATTTTATCCTGCATTTTTTCCCTCTCGTTTTTTCCTTTTTTTTTTCTTTTTTTTTTTTGCAATTCGTCATGGTAATTTCGTACCCGCTTTTCTGTGTGCCACTTTTTTTTTTTCTTCTTTTTTTTTTTTTGGCGAAGGGTACAACTTAACCCCTTTTTTGAATTAGGATGCTGAGTTTTTCATCTCACGGCCAGCTTCCGCCTTCTAGATTTTCATTCTCATTAGCTGACTTCTTTCGCGGTTTATATATATATATATATATATATATTTATATATATATATTTATATATATATTTATTTGTATATATATATATATATATATATTTATATATATATTTATTTGTATATATATATATATACACATATATACATATATATATATATATATATATTCATATATATAATATATATAAATAAGTAAATAAATATATATACATATATACATATATATACATATACATTTACTACATACATACATACGTACATACATACATACGTACATACATACATACACATATATGAACATATATCACAAGCTGTTACCATGAAATGAATTCCAAGTGGATATATATTCCCAAGATTGAATTCGGTATTAAATGCCATTCGTGGGTGATATTTACATACACACATACACACACACACACACACACATATATATATATATATATATATATGCACTCTATTACAATCCCATCTAAAAGAAGTATTACACCATTTCAGCTTTAGCGCTACAGTGAACCTGGAGAGCTTTTAATCAACACCACAACCCGCATCAAAGTTGATACACAGAAATCCAAATTCCCCTGCTATACTATTCCAGAATGATATTCACCTATGCCAGCTCTGTAAAAGGCCACTGGTTTTATGCCCTGCACGTTTTTCATTAGCGCTGCACCTCATTATTATGTCGGGTGAAATCGCTAGTCTTTCTGTGTTTGTTTGTTTTATTTTTT
>NC_090730.1:163505916-163518416 GCF_036898095.1 Palaemon carinicauda | reverse complement strand
GAGAGAGAGAGAGAGAGAGAGAGAGAGTTCTCTCTTAAGCTCTGAGCATTCTAATGGTATATACAAAACATGAGAGAGAGAGAGAGAGAGAGAGAGAGAGAGAGAAAACTCTCTCTTAAACTCTGAGCATTCTAATGGTATACACAAAACATGAGAGAGAGAGAGAGAGAGAGAGAGAGAGAGAGAGAGAGTTCTCTCTTAAGCTCTGAGCATTCTAATGGTATATACAAAACATGAGAGAGAGAGAGAGAGAGAGAGAGAGAGAGTTCTCTCTTAAGCTCGGAGCATTCTAATGGTATATACAAAACATGAACAAAGACATGAAGGAAACGCCTCCACTGTATGCACTAAAGGGGATGGTACTGACTGACGCCTGGGCTCCATATCTCTTCTCGCATTTTCTCATAGAGAACATATCTTCCTCTTTTTCTTTTACACGCACACACACACACATATATATGTACATATATATATATATATATATATGTGTGTGTGTGTGTGTATGTGTGTGTATTTCCAGTCGCGGTCAGCTCTCCCCATTCCTTGGGTAGTGGGAAAAGGGAGTAGTCATACCCTGCTGAGAGGGGGTTGCGTGTTAGTGCGTATCTATCCAAATATTTAGCCGTCAGTTTTGACGGGCCGCATACACTGGTGTATGTATACGCATATATATATATATATATATATTTATATGTGTGTGAGCGTGTATGTGTGTGTTTGTATCTACAGTCACACTAAGCCTTTTTTCTTACGATTTAATGTTTCCAGAACGTCAGCTGGTCAAGCCCCCTCCCCCCTCCACACTGTGGTGCCCTATCACAGCAGTGGCCTCCCCAGTAAACAGCTTAAACTCACGGTCCCGGGCTGGGATCGATCTGCTGCCATGCGAATGCTAGGCGAACACGTAACCACTGTACTAGCCAGGAGGGAATGTTTATAGATAATTGTTTACGGTCCCGGGCTGGGGTCGATCTGCTGCCATGAATGTTTATAGATGATTTTCTCTATTAGATTTGAGCTCTAGGGCTTTCAGACTATGAGTCTAGAGTGTTACCACTACACACGAGCCTCTATAGATTATTAAAAATGGTTCAGAGAGAGAGAGAGAGAGAAGAGAGAGAGATAGAGAGAAGACAGAGAGATAGAGAGAAGACAGAGAGAAAAGAGAGAGAAAGAAGAAAGAAAAAGAGAGAGAGAGAGAGAGAGAGAGAGCCTTACCTTACCTTATTGCCTTATTTTTTGTTTGGGTTCTCCCAGGTCCCTCAGTGTGAGGCACCTCGTATATCCACCAGAGAGTTGCTAATGCATCTTCCGGTGTATTTTGCATCTTCCAGTCTTAGATGGTCTGGGATGCATCTTAGGTATTCATCGAGCTTATTCTTTAACACATCTACGCTCACTCCTGATATGTTTCTTAGATGAGCTGGCAGCACATTAAATAGTCACTGCATTATCGATGCTGCTGCGTAGTGGATTAATGTCCTGTGCGCCTTTCTTAGTTTACCTGGTATATTTTTTGGCACTATTAATCTACCTCGGCTTGATCTTTCTGATATTTTTAGCTCCATGATGTTTTCAGTAATTCCTTCTATTTGCATCCATGCTTGTATTATCATGTAGCGTTCTCTTCTCCTTTCTAGACTGTATAGTTTTAAAAATTGCAGTCTTTCCCAGTAGTCAAGGTCCTTAACTTCTTCTATTCTAGCAGTATAGGACCTTTGTACACTCTCTATTTGCGCAATATCCTTTTGGTAGTGTGGGTACCATATCACATTGCACTACTCGAGTGTACTACGGACATAAGTTTTGTAAAGCATAATCATGTGTTCAGCTTTTCTTGTTTTAAAGTGTCTGAATAACATTCCCATTTTTGCTTTACATTTAGCCAACAGTGTTGCTATTTGGTCGTTGCATAACATATTCCTATTTAACATTACACCAAGGTCTTTAATTGCTTCCTTGTTTGTGATTATCTCATTATTAGGTCCCTTGTATGCATATACCATTCCTTCTCTGTTTCCATAATTTATTGATTCGAATTTATCGGAGTTAAATACCATCCTATTTATCTCCTCCCATTCATATATTTTGTTTAGATCTCTTTGTAGTGAGTTCCTATCTTCATCACAAGTAATTTCTCTACTTATTCTTGTGTCATCGGCGAAACTTCTCACTACGGAGTTTTCAACATCACAGTCTATGTCTGAGATCATAATAACAAACAGCAGTGCAGCTAATACCGTACCTTGTGGCACACCAGATATTACCTGGGTTTCATCTGATTTCTCGTCATTTGCAACCACTATCTGTTTTCTGTTTTGCAGGAATTCTTTTACCCATTTTCCTATCTTTCCCACAATATTATGCTTTCTCATTTTTTTCTCCAATATGTTATGGTCTACCTTGTCAAAGGCTTTTGCAAAATCTAGATAGATCACATCTGTGCCTTTTTCATTTATCATATTTTTGTATGTTTTCATAGTGTGCTATCAGTTGGGTTTGTGTACTTTTTCCGTGCACAAAACCGTGTTGACCCATATTAAACAAATTATTTTTAACCAAATGATCCATTATTTTCTTTTTTATTACCCTCTCATACACTTTCATAATATGTGATGTTAGACTAACAGGTCTATAATTGCTTGCCTCTAGTCTTGATCCACTTTTGAAGATAGGGGTTATATAAGCTAATTTATGTTTAACATATATCTCGCTCATATCTGCACTTTGTCTTAGCAGTATTGCAAGCGGCTTCGCGATAGTGTTTGCAGTTTTTTGTAACAAAATCGCTGGAACTCCATCTGGTCCGGCTGCCGATCCATTTTTAATTTCGTTTATAGCCTTGACAATATCTGCTTCATTAATATCTATATCCGTTAGACATTCAACATTTTCTTCTCTCATTTCTGTTTCATTATTCTCATTCGCAATTCTTGGCGTGAACTCACTCTTATATTTTTCTGCTAATATGTTGCATATTTCCTTTTTTTCATTCGTTAGCCGTCCTTCAATTCTTAGAGGGCCTATTTCTATTCTCTCTTTATTCATCTTTTTTGCATAGGAGTAAAGTACTTTGGGGTTTCTTTTTATATTTTGAAGTGTCCTTTCTTCTAAGTCCCTTTTTTCATTTTCTTTCGACTGTATAATCTTTTGTTCTGCATTTTCTATCTTACATTTTATTTCCCTCATTTTCCACACATTTTTTTCTTTTGCAAGATTTTTCTTCCACTTTCTAATTTTCTGAAATAAGATCCTTCTGTCTCTTGGTATGCACGTCTTTTGTTTATTGTTTTTTTTCGGTACATATTTTTCAACAATTTTCTCCAGTATTTTGTACAGTATGTCCGTATTTTCCTGTATATTATCACTTACAAATGCATTTTTCCATTCTTTATTCAGTTCTTCATTTATTTCTGACCATTTTATATTCTTACTGTAAAAATTATATTTTCCATATCCTTCCCAAAGTTTTGTGCTTTTATTAATTCTGCGATCACTTGCTTTGGAATGGACTATCAATTCTATGACATTGTGGTCTGAAATTCCCGTGTTATACACTATTATTTCTTAAACATAATTCACCTCATTCACAAATACTAGATCTAGGACATTTTCCTTTCTTGTTGGAATGTGGTTTATTTGTTGCATATTATGTTCAAATAGCATATCTTGAAGCTTTTCAAATTGCCTCTTATCTTCTGCGCTACTATTACTCTCTTTTTTATATGTATACATACAACCACTTTCTTCTATCCGTTCTTTCCAATCCACGAAAGGAAAGTTAAAATCTCCGGATAGGAGTATATTCCAGTCTTTATGGTTTCTACATATATCATCTATTTTTTCTATTATTATGTCAAACTCCTTAGTATTTGAGGGTCTGTAAACTACAATATTCACTAGTTTTTCAAATTCAAATTCTACCGCAATCAATTTACATTCTGTGTTGCTGTATTTTTCACAGACTTTTCCTTGATTTATGTCTCTTCCATATATTGCGGTTCCCCCTTGATTCCTATTTTTTCTGTCTGATCTATAAGTTTGGAAACCCTTTATCTGGTCATCACTGCCAGTCTCTTGGGAATACCATGTTTCACTTATATTTAATATATCTATTTTTTCAATTTGGGTTAGTTCTTCTAAGAACTCTATTTTCCTTTTAGAGTTACTCGTGACTAAACCCTGTGCATTCATCACTATTATGGTTTGTGTTTCATTCCCATTATTTAATATTGGTAATAATATGGATTCTCCCATGCTTCCTTCCTGTTCTGATATGATGTTCTTTTCTTCATTTCCCGGAATTCTGCCATTAAAAAATCCAACTTTTCTATTATATTTGCTCTTTCGACTTCATATTTATTTTTGTGTGTATACCTGAAATTATCCCCATATCTGCACCAACCCCTGGCATTATAGATGCATTCCTTGTAGTTGGGCTCTAAATGTGCAGATTTGGGTTGAAAGGCCTCATATCTTGGGGCTCTTGGTTCATAGTGCGGTATATACACGGCCTGCTTTTTTGTTTCTTTTTTTGTTTCATTTTTGCTTTCATTTTTCTTTTCAGTTTGCTGAGTTTTCTTACTTTCATTCATGGTTGCAGGATGCATATATCGACATTTTTTGTTGAAACTGCATCCTTTTCCTTCTTTTAGGTTTTTGCATATTTTTGGATGGAGATCTCTGCATTCGTCTCCATATCCGTCTAAATACGCACATTTACCATATATTTCATAATTATGGCATATCTTTGGATGCTTGTAGTAGCATCTTTCGCCAAATTTGCAATTCCCTCTTTTCAGCAAATTGCAGACTATATCTTTCTTTTCTTTTTTTTCTTGTTCTTGCTCTTCCCTAAAAGTATATAGGTCCGGGTAGAGTCTCTTGGGTCTATTATTTGTTTCCATCTGATAATTTATTTCTTCATAAGTATGTTGTTGGATGGCATCATAAGTTATATCAATGATTTCCTCTGGATCCTTACACATATCCTGTTCATTTTTCTCTTCTTCTTCTTCCTCTCCTTCTTCTTCTGTTTCTTCTTCTTCCTCTTCTTTATCTTCAACTATTTGTAGATTTAGTCTCGACTTAATTATATTTTCTATCCAGACTAAGCATGTTGAGCAGAATACCTTTGTGTCTTTATTTTTTATTTTTTGCTGTATTTCAGCACATGTAGGGTGTGTTGGAACATGACAGGCATCACATTTTCTAATCAATTGTTGAGGATTATTAATGGAATACCATATCTTACATGTATTACACCATTTTGGCATTCTTTTTCCCAATGCATCAATCAGCATATTCACCATATTGGACTTCTTATTGTTCTTTGATGGAAGGTGTTGATTGATGTAGACTTTCTTTATAAATCTCTTTATCACTTGGATCTTCTTTGGAATTTCTTCTATTATTTTGCTGATGTTTTCCGCAGATTTGCTCCAGTTTATTGGATCGTATTGTTTCAATATGTCTGCGAATATTTTTCTGTCACACTGGTTGGAGTTACTAGTGACCTCTGTTATCAGACGGTCGAGCTCCTGTTTCGCCAACTCATGGAATTTACTTTTGCTGATTCCAGCGATGTCTCTCCAAGTCTTGCCCGTGTTGTACATAGCCATCTTGATTAGATTTTTAGTAATTCACAAGATAACTATTCTATGCCGACGTTTTATCCCATTTCTCTGACCTCAAATTAATCACCGACTATTCACGAAAACTTGTAGCTATATTGCACTCGATAGCCTTTTGTTATCCACGTTAAATCAGGATATTTATAGGGTCGCAAAAGTGTAATCACTCACCGGCACGCAGATACAACTCGAGAGAGAGAGAGAGAGAGAGAGAGAGAGAGAGAGAGAGAGAGAGAGAGAGAGACAGACAGACAGACAGACAGAGAGAGACAGAGACAAAATAGAGAGAGAGAGAGAGAAACCCATTCTTCATTATTAATTGAAGTTGCGCCAAAAAAATGCTCCAAAATGTTCCCTAGCGAAATAAGAGCATATCGTAAGCATTTTCTTCACACGAACTATCTCCTCCCATTTTTCTCTCTCCCGGAAAGCATTACCGGAATTAATTTACAGAAATTGCGAACTAAATTAAGACAACTTTCGATTCTCTTTGCAATCGGCAACAGGTAATAAAAAGGACCTTGAAACTCTTATTTCTTTCTCTCTTCGGTTTTAGGAGTTTTTTTCAGGGGAATTCCCTGAGGATGCACTCGTAGGATATTCATCCCAATTCGCCCCAGGTGATTTTAATTAAAGTTTATCCTAACTTCCTAGAGTGGCGTGAGATAGAGGAAGACGGAGAAAAGGATAAAAGAGGAATTGAAGTATGAAGGAAATGAGGATTTGGAATAATTCCTCTATCAATATGATTCCTTAGAGACAAATATTTTTTTTCCTTTTATCCACCTCTCCCTCGTCTACCTCCTATCCTATTCCAAATTATCCTTATCCATTTCATTCGCCTCTCCCTCCTCGCCTCCTATCCTATTCCAAATTATCCTTATCCATTTCATTCGCCTCTTCCTCCTCGCCTCCTATCCTATTCCAAATTATCCTTATCCATTTCATTCGCCTTTTCCTCCTCGCCTCCTATACTAATCCAAATCATCTCTATCCACATCCATTTATCCACCTCTTTCTCCTCGCCTCCTATCCTATTCCAAATTATCCTTATCCATTTCATTCGCCTCTTCCTCCTCGCCTCCTATCCTATTCCAAATTATCCTTATCCATTTCATTCGCCTCTTCCTTCTCGCCTCCTATCCTAATCCAAATCATCTCTATCCACTTCGTTTTATCTACATCTCCCTCCTCGTCTCCTATCCTATTCCAAATTATCCCTATCCTATTCCAAATTATCCTAATCCATTTCATTTGCCTCTCCCTCCTCGCCTCCTATCCTACTCCAAATCATCCCTATCCACATCCTTTTATCCACCTCTCCCTTCTCGCCTCCTTTCCTACTCCAAATCATCCCTATCCACATCCTTTTATCCACCTCTCCCTCCTCGCCTCCTATCCTACTCCAAATCATCCCTATCCACATCCTTTTATCCACCTCTCCCTTCTCGCCTCCTATCCTACTCCAAATCATCCCTATCCACATCCTTTTATTCGCCTCTCCCTCCTCGCCTCCTATCCTATTCTAAATTAGCTCTATCCACTTCCTTTTATCCACCTCTCCCTCCTCGCCTCCTATCCTACTCCAAATCATCATTATCCCCATCCTTTCTTCCACCTCTTCCTCCTCGCCTCCTATCCTAATCCAAATTATCCCTATCCATATCCTTTTATCCACATCTCCCTCCTCGCCTCCTATCCTACTCCAAATCATACCTATCCACATCCCTTTATCCACCTCTCCCTCCTCGCCTCCTATCTTATTCAAAATTATCCTTATCCATTTCATTCGCCTCTCCCTCCTCGCCTCCTATTCTAAATTATCCCTATCCACATCCTTTCATTCGCCTCCTATCCTACTCCAAATTATCCCTATCCACTTCCTTTCATTCGCCTCCTATCCTACTCCAAATTATCCCTATCCACATTCTTTTATCCACCTCTCCCACCTCTCCTCCGTTCGCAGTTTAGCAATTCAAAGAAAACCAAGATTAGCACCTTGAGATGCAGCATCTCTCTTCTCGCTCTTCCTTTTTTTCTCCTTTTTTCCCCTCTTGGTGTCGTGTTCATGCTCTTGGCGGCCATTTCTATTCATGGTACGCCGACCTAGCCCAAAAGGAGAAGAGTCTTTCTATGCTTAACTTCACAGCCTCTACAACCAAGGGGGCGTTTTCTGCAACTTCTCTTGCAAGTGATGTTTCGAGGAACTGTCTTTGTCTGCTGTATTTATATATAGTATGTATATATATATATATATATATATATATATATATATATATATATATATATATATATAAATGTATATAAATATATAAATATATATATATATATATATATATATATATATATATATATATATAGTAGACGTACTACCGTTTTTATTTTGAGAAAACTTAATTTTTCACTGCGGTTATATATATATATATATATATATATATATATATATATATATATATATATATATATATATATATATATATATACAAAAAAGAGACAGCCTTTTTTTTCTATTGAGAAAGTGTCTTTCGATATGGTGTTTTTTAGTTATTATATACAAAAAGGAGACGTATCAGCGTTTTTTTTTTTTTTTTAGAGAACGTCTTTCGTTGTGTTTTTTTATCATATAAACAGTGAGATATATTAGCGTTTTTTTTTTTTTTTGAGAAACTCTTTCGCTGCCTATTTCTTATTATATAAAAAAGGAGACGTATTAGCGTCTATTTCTTTGAGAAACGTTTTTCGCTGCGTGTTTTTATATTTTATACAAAAAGGAGACCTATTACTGTTTGTTTTAAATTAGTGTATGCGATCTGTCAAGATTGACAGCTAAATATTTTGAAAGTGATGCACATATGCACGCACACAATCACACAGATTTCACCCTTCCCATTCCTTCCTACTCCTATTGACGCAAAGGGCCTCAGTTAGATTCCGCCAGTCTTCTTCATTCATAATCTACCACTTCACGCTACATGTAGGCCTTTGTCTTCCAACTCTTCTAGTGCCTAGTTGAAAGTTTGGTGAAGTAATCTCTCTTGGGGAGTGCGAAGAGCATGCCCAAACCATCTCCACCTACCCCTCATCATGATATCCATGGTGGTATGATCTTCGTAATCGGGTAGTTGAATCAGTGGAACTTCAAAAGTTAAAACTTGCAGCATATGTTTTTATGTGGAAGAAGCTGACATAAGTCTTTTTTATAATTTTTATATGAAATATCTGTTTTAATGTTGTTATTATTTTAAAATATTCTGTTTTAATTGTTCATTACTTCTTATATTGTTTATATATTTTCTTATTTCCTTTCCTAACTGGGCTGTTATTCCCTGTTGGAGCCCTTGGGCTTATAGCATCTCTGCTTTTACAACTAGGGTTGTAGCTTAGCTAATAATAATAATAATAATAATAATATGGTACTCGAGTACTCTCTCTCTCCCTCTCTCCTATAGTTTTTTATTTTTCTAATCCTGTCTTGCCATTTAACTCCCAATATCTTTCTGAGGGCTTTGTTCTCAAATCAGCAAAATCTGTTAGAGATAGTTTCATTGTCATACCACGACTTCCAAAATAAAATTGAGGGTACTATTGTCAATGAATGAAAACATAACGTCACAAATTATTATTATTATTATTATTATTATTATTATTATTATTATTATTATTAGCCAAGCTACAACCCTAATTGGAAAAGCAAGATGATATAAGCCCAAGGGCTCCAATAGGGAAAAATAGCCCAGTGAGGAAAGGAAATAAGGAAATGAATAAATGATGAGAATAAATTAACAATAAATCATTCTAAAAACAGTAACAACGTCAAAACAGATATGTCCTATATAAACTATTAACAACGTCAAAAACAGATATGTCACATATTAACTATAAAAAGATTCATGTCAGCCTGGTCAACATAAAAACATTTGCTCCAACTTTGAACTTTTGAAGTTCTACTGATTCAACTACACGATTAGGAAGATCATTCCACATCTTGGTAATAGCTGGAATAAAACTTCTAGAATACTGTGTAGTATTGAGCCTCATAAGCATCATTAGGTCAAGCAAATGTAACCTGTCTATACTAAATTTTTTTTTATGAGGCGCATTTGCACCGACTCGCAGCGGTGCCCTTTTAGCTCGGAAAAGTGTCCTGCTCTCTGATTGGTTAGAATTATCTTGTCAAACCAATCAGCGATCAGGAAACATTTCCGAGCTAAAAGGGCACCCTTGCGAGTCTGTGCAAATCTGCCTCACTAAAAAGAATTGACTATAGTATATTAGTTTTTTTTTCAGAATTGTGAGAATCAGATATAATCTCTTTTAATAAGAACAATCCTATCTATCTGCCTCACTAAAAAGAATTGACTATAGTATATTAGTTTTTTCAGAATTATGAGAATCAGAAATAATCTCTTTTAATAAGAACAATCCTATCTATCTGCCTCACTAAAATGAATTGACTATAGTATATTAGTTTTTTCAGAATTATGAGAATCAGAAATAATCTCTTTTAATAAGAACAATCCTATCTTTCTGCCGCCGACATTTATTCCTATTGTCTGTCCCTATGACATATCCAATGGTCCCTTTTTCCATTGTTGACATTTGTTTGTTATTGTGAGCGTCTATGGCGCTGGGTTTCCAATAACAAAAGTCCCTCCTTCATTCCGCCCATAAGGATCTTTTCATCTTTACAGTTCTAGCGAGCTTTTCATCATCGTCCTCCCCCTCCTCCTCCTCCCCTCTCCTATTCCTCCTCCTCCTCCTGCTCCACCTCTCATCCTTCTCACCCTCTTTCTATTTCCCCCCTTCCCAACAATTTCTCTTAACTCCCCTGACCAATGTCCTCTCTTCCTCCTCCTCCATCTCTCTCTCCTCTCATCTCCTCGTCTCTCCTCTCTTCCTCCTCCACTTTCCTCCTCCTCCCCTCTCCTCCAACTTCTCCTTCCTTCTCCTCCAACTCTTCCTCCTCCTCCCCTCTCTTCTAACTTCCCCTTCTCCTCGATCTCTTCCTCACCTCCAACTTCTCCCTTCTCCTCTTCTCTTCTCCTCCTCCCCTCTCCTCTAACTTTTCCCTTCTCTTTCAACTCCTCCTCCTCCTCCCCTTTCCTCCAACTCCCCTAACCTCTCTCCTCTCCTCTCTTCCCCCTCCTCCTGCTCCTCTCCTCTCTCCTTCCTCCCCTCTCCTACAACTTCTCCCTTCTCCCCTCTCCTCCTCCTCCCTTTTCCTCCAACTCTTCCTCTTCCTCCTCTCTCCTCCTCCTTCCCCTCACCTCCTCTCCTTCTCCTCCTCCACCTCCCCTCTCCTTCTCCTCCTCCTCCCTCTCCTCCTCCTCTTTACAATTGAGTGCAGCCAACCATAGCCGCTGTTCGCTTCTTCTTCTTCTTCTCCCCGTTGTCCACTGGCGTTGAATTCCCCATCTGGTGCAACATCTCTATTCACGGGAACCCGACCATATCGCAAACAAGGAGCTTCTTGCTTTTTAACTTTGCGGGTTTCTTCAAGCAGGGTTGCCAGGTTTTCTAAATGAGAAAAGGCCAACTGCTAATCACCAGCAGCTTTAAAAGGTCAACCCATTATTAGAAAAGGCCAAATATATAGTATTTAAGGCCCAGCTTTTCTTTCATGATATTACTAAAGGCCAAGCAATTAAAAAAAAAGGCCAAATTTGAGGTGTTTTGGCCTTAAAAAGGCCAACCTGGCAACCCTGCCTACTGAGAGTTCTGCTCCAAGATCTGTTTTGGGGAAATTTTTGTATCTGACGGAATTTTTTTTTTTTCTGTCAAGGAAGTTGGAAGGAGGTTATGTTTTAGATCCTATTTGCGTGTTTGTGTGGGTTTTTTTTATTTTTTTTGTCGACGAAGTTGGAAGGAGGTTATGTTTTATCCCCTGTTTGTTTGTTTGTGTGTGTGTTTGTTGTATTTTTTCTGTCAACAAAGTTGGGAGGAGGTTATGTTTTACCCCCTGTTTGTGTGTGTGTTTTTTTCTGTCAACGAAGTTGGAAGGAGGTTATGTTTTACCCCTGTTTGTGTTTTTTTTTCTGTCAACGAAGTTGGAATAAGGTTATGTTTTACCCCTGTTTGTGTGTTTGTGTTTTGTTTGTTTTTTCTTGTCAACGAAGTTGGAAGGAGGTTATGTTTTACATCCTGTTTGTTTGTTTGTGTGTTTTTTTACTGTCGACGAAGTTGGAAGGAGGTTATGTTTTACATCCTGTTTGTGTGGTTGTGTGTGGGATTGTTTGTGAACAGCTCCCTGGCCACAGTTTTAATCGTAGAGTAATGAAACTTGTAGGGATTATTAGAACGATATATTATGTAATTATGTATTATTTGAAAATCATAATAAACCTCGCTGTTTTTAGTTTACAGAAGGAAAAAGGATTTTAGAAAATCCACTGTTTATTAATGTTTCTTCACGAAAGGGAAAACAGTTTAAACGTTTTTTTCGTTCACGAGACAACTTGGAAAACTTTTGGAAATATATTTCCGCTCTCTCGTTTTCTCGTTAATATAAAATGGCTGAAAAAATCCCGAACAAATAGCATCGGTTTTTAACGTTTTCTCGTTTGGGCAGGAAGGAAACCTTTAACAGTTTGTAGAAATCACATTCGTTATAATGTTCCTGTTTAAAGGTTTAAAGGTCGCTCGTGAATGGCAGAGGCAAGGGACAATGCCCTAGAGACTGACCATATATTATATAATCAGCGCCCAAGCCTCCTCTCCACCCAAGCTAGGACCAGGGAGGGCCAGGCAGTGGCTGCTGATGACTCAGCAGATAGACCTATAGGCTCCCCCAAACCCGCCCCAACCTTAGCTCACCAGGATGGTAAGGTTGCAGACACTAATGGCACTAACGAGTCTGAGCAGGACTAG
>NC_090730.1:163498416-163500916 GCF_036898095.1 Palaemon carinicauda | reverse complement strand
CTTGAATATCATGTCTTTGAGAACTGATATGATCATATCACAATTGAATGGCTAACAACAAATTGCCGCACGTACTATGAGGACATTTTCCGCTTGTTTTAGTTAGTAGGTTGTGTAATTATTTACCCCCTGGAAGCTTCAAATTTCCCCCCAGGGGGAAATTTCCCCCAGGTTGGGAACCACTGCTCTAACACTATCCTTTCACGGGATAGGGATGAACGTATTTTACTCAGCTCATTGCCCTCAGAAAGGACCATGCAAATGCCCTACCACTTCCATTAAGCTGAGCAATCATCTTGGTTTTAGGAACCTAATCTCATAAGGGAATTAGATTCTCGCAGGAATTAGGCCCTTCCGCCTGAGTCAAAACATGTTTACTACCTGCTCCAGGTGGGATTTTTTCTCGAAAATTGCAGTTTTCGTTGGAAATTATTTTTATTAGGGAAATGTTATCAAACAAATTTAAAAAAAAAAAAAAAAAAAAGTTTTCATCGTAAATAGCTTTTGTCAGGAAATTATTATAAAGAATTTACCAAAAAAAAAAAATAAAAAGAATTTTCATCAAAAATAGTTTTTATTAGGAAGATGTTGTTATCAAACAAATTTTCTATAAGGGAGTTTTCATCGAGAATAACTTTTATCAGAAATTTATTATAAAAAAAAATACCCAATAATAAGGAATTTTCATCGAAAATGATTTTTATTAGGAAGATGCTATTATCAAACAAATTTCCTAAAAAGGAGTTTTCATCGAAAATAGCTTTTATTAGGAAGATATTATTAAAGAATATACCAAAAATAAGGAATTTTCATCGAAAATTATTATCAGGAAGATATTATTATCAAACAAATATCCAAAAAAGGGGTTTTCATCGAAAATAGCTTTTAGCAAGATATTATTAAAAAAATCACCAAAAAAAGAATATATATATATATAAATATATATATATATATATATATATATATATATATATGTATAATATATATATATATATATATATATATATATATATATATATATATATATAATATATATATATATATATATATATATATATATGTATAATATATATATATATATATATATATATATATATATATATATATATATACTGTATATATGTATGTATATATATATATATATATATATATATATATATATATATTTATATTTCCGGTCACGCTAAGGGGGCATTGCCAGACGTATAACTACTCGGTCTCTCCCTGTCCCTTGCATAGGTGTAGAAGGACTAGTCACACCCTGGTGAGATGGGGTGCGTATGCTTGTATATCTAATCTAAATATTTAACCCTCATTTTTAACTGGTCGCGTACACTAGTCACTGAAGATTCTCTCACAAAAAAAAGAAAAAAAAACAGGGGAAATAGTACAGTGAGGAAAGGAAACAAGGAAAAGTAAAATATCTTAATAATATTATTATTATTATTTACTCGTTAAAAAAAAAAAAGAAAAAAAAAACTTCAGTTCACTTGTTTAAAAAAAGAAAAAAAAACTTGTTTAATCGTTAAAAAAAAAGAAAAAAAAAACTTGTTTACTCGTTAAAAAAAGAAAAAAAAAAACTTGTTTACTCGTTAAAAAAAAGAAAAAAAAATAACTTCAGTTTACTCGTTAAAAAAAACTTCGGTTTACTCGTTTAAAAAGAAAGAAAAAACTTCAGTTCACTCGTTTAAGAAAATAAAAAACTTCAGTTTACTCGTTAAAAAAAAAAAAAAACTCTAGTTTACTTGTTCAAAAAAAGAAAAAAAAAACTTTACTCGTTAAAAAAAAAGAAAAAAAAATAACTTCAGTTTACTCGTTAAAAAAAAAAAAGGTTTACTCGTTAAAAAAAAAGAAAAAACTTCAGTTCACTCGTTTAAAAAAAGAAAAAACTTCAGTTTACTCGTTAAAAAAAAAAAAAACTCTAGTTTACTTGTTCAAAAAAAGAAAAAAAAAACTTTACTCGTTAAAAAAAAAGAAAAAAAAATAACTTCAGTTTACTCGTTAAAAAAAAAAAAAGGTTTACTCGTTAAAAAAAAAGAAAAAACTTCAGTTCACTCGTTTAAAAAAAGAAAAAACTTCAGTTTACTCGTTAAAAAAAAAAACTCCAGTTTACTTGTTCAAAAAAAGAAAAAAAACTTGCTTGCTCGTTACAAAAAAAGAAAAAAAAAACTTCAGTTCACTCGTTTAAAAAAAGAAAAAAACTTCAGTTTACTCATTAAAAAAAAAACTACTCCAGTTTACTTGTTCAAAAAAAGAAAAAAAACTTGTTTGCTCGTTACAAAAAAAGAAAAAAAAATTCAGTTTACTGGTTAAAAAAAAAAAAAAAAAAAAAAAAAAAAAAAAAAAAAACTTCAGTTCACTCGCGTAACGGACAACCGGCCGGAACTCGTAAATCTGCCAGAACGGATCGAATCGGTTAGCGATAACGGACGAAATACGAGGCAATAGGCAACGGAAATAGAACGAACATCTCTGTATACCGGAGATATCTCTTTTATCG
>NC_090730.1:163477780-163485280 GCF_036898095.1 Palaemon carinicauda | reverse complement strand
ACTAATACTTTTCTTCGTAAGAGGGAATAGATGAGTTAAAATGTTTCGTGATGGTCTGTTCGTGTAGAGAGAATGGAGAATATGTTGGTTAAAAGTGTATGATTTCGATAGGGAAAACATGACCTTATTCCCACAAAAATCGAAGGGAAAACTAATACTTTTCTTCGTAAGAGGGAATAGATGAGTTAAAATGTTTCGTGATGGTCTGTTCGTGTAGAGAGAATGGAGAATATGTTGGTTAGAAGTGTATGATTCCGATAGGAAAACATGACCTTGTTCTCACAAGAATCGAAGGGAAAACTAATACTTTTCTTCGTAAGAGGGAATAGATGAGTTAAAATGTTTCGTGATGGTCTGTTCATGTAGAGAGAATGGAGAATATGTTGGTTAAAAGTGTATGATTTCGATAGGGAAAACATGACCTTATTCCCACAAGAATCGAAGGGAAAACTAATACTTTTCTTCGTAAGAGGGAATAGATGAGTTAAAATGTTTCGTGATGGTCTGTTCGTGTAGAGAGAATGGAGAATATGTTGGTTAAAAGTGTATGATTTCGATAGGGAAAACATGACCTTATTCCCACAAGAATCGAAGGGAAAACTAATACTTTTCTTCGTAAGAGGGAATAGATGAGTTAAAATGTTTCGTGATGGTCTGTTCGTGTAGAGAGAATGGAGAATATGTTGGTTAAAAGTGTATGATTTCGATAGGGAAAACATGACCTTATTCCCACAAAAATCGAAGGGAAAACTAATACTTTTCTTCGTAAGAGGGAATAGATGAGTTAAAATGTTTCGTGATGGTCTGTTCGTGTAGAGAGAATGGAGAATATGTTGGTTAAAAGTGTATGATTTCGATAGGGAAAACATGACCTTATTCCCACAAAAATCGAAGGGAAAACTAATACTTTTCTTCTCAAGAGGGAATAAATGAGTTAGAATGTTTTGTGATGGTCTGTTCGTGTAGAGAGAATGGAAAATGTGTTGGTTAGAAGGGAAAACTAATACTCTTCTTCGTAAGAGGGAAGCCTGGTCTACAGGATGTTACCCCGCCCAGAAAGGCAAGGAAACATATAGATCCTCTTTAAGAAGGGCAAATCTTGTCCTTGTCCCAGAATCTATTGAATAAATAAGTTCTATATTCTTGGGTAACATGAAATCTAATTTATTGTTGTCCTTAAATCGAAGGAATTTTGAGGAACAAATTTTATTCTCTGAAAAAGATCTTGAAAGGTAGAAAACATCTTGTTATTTCGCTATACATATTTTTTTCTGGTTCTAAAGATAATCTTAGTTATTCTCTCTCTCTCTCTCTCTCTCTCTCTCTCTCTCTCTCTCTGTGGCAACTTCAAAAATATGGTAACAAAATTATTGCTTAGTAAGTGTAATGAATAGAATAAGAATTTTTGTATTTTCCTTACAAAATGTATTTCCAAGAATAACAGTTTCACATATGTTGCGAAACTAAAGGGCCACTTAGTATAGCGCAGACCTTCGCCACGGCAGCTTATTTCTTGACCTTTTGCTCGACCTTGATCTTGACCTTTAACCTTAACATGTAATAATTGGCGTGGATTTTCATACACTCAAATATGAATCAAGTTTGAAGTCTGTGTGTTAACGATGTCTAAACTTATGGCTTATTACGTGAATTGGACATTTTACTTGACTGTGACCTTAACCTTTGACCTTTACCTTCCAAAATATAATAATTGCCAGTTTTTTACATAACAGTTAATCCCTGCAAGTTTCATTACTCTATGATTAAAATTGCTGCATGGTAACATACACACACACAAACAAACGTTTCATTACTCTACGATTAAAATTGTGGCCATGAAACTGTTCACAAACATACACACACACACACAAACAAACGTTTCATTACTCTACGATTAAAATTGTGGCCAGGAAACTGTTCACAAACACACATACACACACAAACAAACGTTTCATTACTCTACGATTAAAATTGTGGCCAGGAAACTGTTCACAAACACACATACACACACAAACAAACGTTTCATTACTCTACGATTAAAATGGTGGCCAGGAAACTGTTTACAAACATACACACACACACACACACACACACAAACAAACGTTTCATTACTCTACGATTAAAATTGTGGCCAGGAAACTGTTAACAAACATACTCACATACACACACAAACAAACTTTTCATTACTCTACGATTAAAATTGTGGCCAGGAAACTGTTCACAAACATACACACACACAAACACACACAAACAGACGTTTCATTACTCTACGATTAAAATTGTGGCCAGGAAACTGTTCACAAACATACATACACATACACAAACAAACGTTTCATTACTCTACGATTAAAATTGTGGCCAGGAAACTGTTCACAAACACACACACACACACACAAACAAACGTTTCATTACTCTACGATTAAAATTGTGGCCAGGAAACTGTTCACAAACATACACAACACACACAAACAAACGTTTCATTACTCTACGATTAAAATTGTGGCCATGAAACTGTTCATAAACATACACACACACACAAACAAACGTTTCATCACTCTACGATTAAAATTGTGGCCAGGAAACTGTTCACAAACATACTCACACACAAACAAACGTTTCATTACTCTACGATTAAAATTGTGGCTAGGGAACTGTTCACAAACATACACACACACACAAACAAACAGTGGATGAAAACTTAACCTCCTTCCAACTTCGTTGGCGAAGGTAATAATAACTGTCTCGTATGCAAATACCCTTCTGCTCCTGACTATAAATTAATTAAAAAAAAAAAAAAAAAAAAAAAAAAAAAAAAAAAAAAGATTATAAGAATTAACGAGCTTCACCAGGACGACGTAAAATTCTGGAGATTTTCAAAATAGATTAACGCTGATCTATTAACCGAGACTATATTACATTCGAGTCGTAAATCGGGCAAAAAATCTCATCTTCATGAATTATAAATCCGTGATAGCGACTCTTCCTGAAATGAACGACTCGCTTTGCACAAAAAAAAAAAAAAAAAAAAAAAAAATTTACCTCATGTGGTAAAGTGAATATGTTAACGATATTGCATTAAGGAATGAAAAAATGATACGTGAATATACTAGAGTGGCACTCAGTAGAGCGCAGACCTCCGCCAGGGCAGGTTATTTCTCGATCTTTTTGACTGATTTTGCAGAAAAAAAAATGCTATTTACTCTCAGGTGATAAAGTAAATATGTTAACGAGATTGCATTAGGGAATGAAAAAATGATACGTGAATATACTAGAGGGGCACTCAGTAGAGCGCAGACCTCCGCCAGGGCAGGTTATTTCTCGATCATTTTGACTGATTTTGCACGTTTCGCTCGTCCGTGATCTTGACCTTTAACCTTTCAAAATTTAATCATTTCCAGCTCTTTACATAATAGTGAATCCATGCAAGTTTCATTACTCTGCGATTAAAATTGTGGCTGTATAGTTGATGACCGGAATTTGACCTTTTGCTTGACCTTAGACTCGACCTTGACCTTTGAAAAAAAAAATGGTCAGCTAGATGTGGAGCAACGGTGTTAAAGTATATCAATAATTTAAGAAGGGTTAATGGTGATATTCCAGCATATTTGTCTTTTTCTAATTTAAAGAAATTCAGTCATTTGTTTCATTCTCTTCCCATCTATATACAAAATAGATCCATCAACTTTGCCAACAAAATACTAATTGTCTTAAAAAATTTTCATCCGCTCGAACTTGGAGTTGAGCGTTTATTTTTTTCTTTTTATTTTTTTTAAGGAAATTCGATCACTGGTTTCATTCACTTCCCACTTAAAAGAAAAAAAATCATCAAGTTTTCTAACAAAATACTAATTGTCACAAAAAACAAAAAATTATCATTTCCTCCCACTTGAAGTTGAGCATTTTTGTCTTTTTTTTTATTCTAAGGAAATTCAATCAATTGTTTCATTCTCTTCCCATCTATAAACAAAAAAATTAAATCCATCAACTATGCAAACAAAATACTCATTGTCATAAGAAATTTTCATTCGCTCCCACTTGAAGTTGACAATTTTTATCTTTTTTTTTATTCCAAGGAAATGCAATCAATTGTTTCATTCTCTTCCCATCTATAAACAAAATAAATTCAATTTTGCAAATACTCATTGTCCCAAAAAATTCTCATTCGCTCCCACTTGATGTTCGTTTAGCTTTGATATTAATTTTTGTTAATCATTTGCTTACCAGTAAGATAACCATCATTTATTACAACTATCATAATTTTGCACTTCCCTATTTCTTTATATTTTTCAAACTCCAAAAACAGATTTTCCCTTGATTGATTCGTAAGCTAACGACTTTGCAATGTTTACGCTTTACTAGAGTAGTAAACATGTTTTGAACATGTTTTGGATGGTCTCTATAGGGAACAAGCCGATTACTCCGGTTCTCGATTATCCCTTCCCAAATTAGCTTTCAATCCAATTTCCTTACTGAGATTCTACGAGATGAGAGACTCGTTTACATATCGTTGGGTGCGTTATGCAGGTTCTTATAAGCTTAGCATTTAGAGGTCCATTTTCTCATATTAAGGATGGCACCAATGAGGTAACAACACTAAGGGACCTGTCATTTTCATTCTTTAACTGCTTAAACCGGAGTGAGGTCCATGACAGATTCGTTTACATATCGTTGGGTGCGTTAAGCAGGTTCATTTAAGCTTAGCATGAAGCTGTCTATTTTCTCTTATTAAGGATGGCTCCAATTAGGTAACGATACTATGGGACCTGTCATATTCAATCTTTAACCGCTTAAACCAGAGTGAGGTCCATGACAGACTCGTTTACATATCGTTGGGTGCGTTAAGCAGGTTCTTATAAGCTAAGCATTTATCTGTCCATTTTCTCATATTAAGGATGGCTCCAATTAGGTAACGACACTATGGTAGCTGTCATTTTCATTCTTTAACTGCTTAAACCCGAGTGAGGTCCATGACAGACTCGTTCGTTGGGTGCGTTAAGCAGGTGCTTTTAAGATAAGCATGTATCTGTCTATTTTCTCTTATTAAGGATGGCTCCAATTAGATAACAACACTATGGGACCTGTCATATTCAATCTTTAACTGCTTAAACCAGGGTGAGGTCCATGACAAACTCGTTTACATATCGTTGGGTGGGTTAAGCTAGTTATTTTAAGCTTAGCATGTAGCTGTTCATTTTCCCCTTTTAAGGGATGGCTCCAATTAGGTAACGACACTATGGTACCTGTCATATTAATTCTTTAACTGCTTAAATCAGAGTGAGGTCCATGACAGACTCGTTTACATATCGTTGGGTATGTTGAACAGTTGCTTTTAAGCTTAGCATTTATCTGTCCATTTTCTCTTCTTAAGGGATGGCTCCAATGAAGTAACGACTCTATGGTACCTGTTATTTTCATCCTTTAACCGCTTAAACCAGAGTGAGGTCTATGACAGACTCGTTTACATATCGTTGGGTATGTTAAGCAGGTGCTTTTAAGCTTAGCATGTAGCTGTCCATTTTTCTCTTATTAAAGATGGCTCCAATTAGGTAACAACACTATGGGATCTGGCATTTTAAATCTTTAACTGCTTGATACAGAGTGAGGTAATATGAATAAGATTTATACAACATTAATTTTATCAGAAGCATGTCTTAGGCCTTTGCCCTGCAATGGACAAATTACGGCTGGTGATATATATTATCATTATTATTACTTGCTAAGCTACAACCCTAGTTGGAAAAGCAGGCTGCTATAAGATCAGGGGCCCCAACAGGGAAAATAGCCCAGTGAGGAAAGGAAACAAGGAAAAATAAGATAATTTAAGAACAGTAACAACATTAAAATAAAAGTTTCCTAAATAAATTATAAAAATTTTAACAAAACAAGAGGAACAGAAATTAGATAGAATAGTGTGCCCAAGTGTACCCTCAAGTAAGAGACCTTTAACCCAAAACAGTGGAAGACATGGTACGGAGGCTATGGCATTACCCAAGACTAGAGAACAATGGTTTGATTTTGGAGTGTCCTTCGTCTAGAAGAGCTACTTACCGTAGCTAAAGAGTCTCTTCTACCTTACTAAGAGGAGACTAGCCACTGAACAATTATAGTGCAGTAGTAAACCTCTTGGGTGAAGAAGAATTGTTTGGTAATCTCAGTTTTGTTAGGTGTATGAGGAGAGAGGAGAATATGTAAAGAATAGGCCAGACTATTCAATGTGTGTGTAGGCAAAGGGAAAGTGAACCGTAACCAGAGAGAAGAATCCAATGTAGTACTGTCTGGCCATTCAAAGGACCCCATAACTCTAGCGGTAGTATCTCAACGGGTGACTTGCAGCCTGGCAAACCTGCTACCTATATATATATATATATATATATATATATATATATATATATATATATATACATACGTATACATATATATATATATATATACATATACATACGTATACATATACATATATATATATATATATATATATATATATATGTATGTATATATATATATATATATATATATATATATATATATATATATATATGTGGGTGTGGGTGTTCACTTTAACATTTATCTATCTAACAATTGCCCATCCTCAATTCAATATAAAATTATATAAACATTTCCTGATTTAAAATAATCTATTTCAGCATTGTTCGTGACATAATTATTTGAGATGAACGATCATATTTCCCATTAATATTAACAAATATCGAATATGAACCGGGAAAATATTAAAATCTTCCAACCATCATTTTTCGAAATACTAAATCATTGCTTTTTAATTGGGGAAAAATGTGCACCTAACAATGAATGTTGAATTAGAAAAGAAAAAAAAATGTGTGGGAGTCTGAATGTAGAATTCTTTTGTTATAGTTTTATTATTGCCCTCTGAAGCTGAAATTCTGTAGAAATATGCTTTGTTTTATTATTATTATTATTATTATTATTATTATTATTATTGTTGTTGTTGTTGTTGTTGTTGTTGTGTTATTATTATTATTATTATTATTATCATTATTATTATTGCAATGAAATTATCACAACAAAACTACGAATAACATACAAAATAGGATTTAAGATAATTATAATGAATGATATATAAAGCAAAGACACTTGGGCACACTATCCTATCTTTTTTCTCTTCCTCTTGTTATTCTGAAGTTTTTATCCTCATGTTATTTTCAAGTTTTTATAGTATGTAGTTTTTCCTTATTTCCTCTCCTCACTGGGCTATTTCCCTTGTTGGGGCCCATGGGCTTATAGCATCCTGCTTTTCCAACTAGGGTTGTAGCTTAGCAAATAATAATAATAATAATAATAATAAAAATAATAATAATAATAGTTCATTTTAATCCCTCCAAAATTGGGTTGTGGTGGCCTGGAGGTAGCGTCCTTGCCTCGTTAGTTCCTGCAACTTCACCATCCTTGTGAGCTAAGTATGGGGGGTGTTTTGGGGAGCCTATAGGTCTATCTACTGAGTCATCAGCAGCCATTGCCTGGCCC
>NC_090730.1:163467780-163470280 GCF_036898095.1 Palaemon carinicauda | reverse complement strand
GAAGGAGAGAAGAAGAGGAAAATAGGGATGGAGAGAAGAACAATAGGGAAGGAGAGAAGAAGAGGAAAATAGGGATAGAGAGAGGAACGATAGGGGAGGAGAGAAGAAGAGGAAAATAGGGGTTAGAGAGAGGAACGATAGGGGAGGAGAGACAGGTAATGAAATAGGGATAGAAAGAAGAAGGATAAGGAAGGTGAGAAGGATATTAGAATAAGGAAAATAGGGATAGAGAGAAGAACGATAGGGAAGGAAATACAGAAAAGAAAAACAGGGTAGAGAGAAGAACGACAAGGAAGGAGAGAAGAAGAGGAAAATAAGGATAGAGAGAAGAACGACAAGGAAGGAGAGAAGAGGAAAATAAGGATAGAGAGAAGAACGATAGGGAAGGAGATACAGAAAGGGAAAATGAGGATAGAGAGAAGAACGATAAGAGGCGTAGAATGATTGAGTGTCCTGCTGAATATTATAATCATTTCTGAGGACTAGTTGATTCTCTCTCTCTCTCTCTCTCTCTCTCTCTCTCTCTCTCTCTCAATATTTGAATTTGTTTTGGCACTGGAAACAACAAAGATTTACCTTCCTGTAAATTTAGCAAGTGTTATGACAAGACTATTTTACCAAAACAGAACAATGTTTATCAATAACTGCTAAAACAAAAAAAGACAAGTTAAAGTCAACAACAAAAACTGCAGCTATTTCCAGTGCACTGCTGGAAAAAGGCCTCAGATATGTCATTATTCATGGCTGGGGTTTGCCCATTCTCATCACCCACGCTGGCCAATTGCAGCCTGGTGACGGTGGGAGACTCTGATCGCTCAAAGCCAGGCCGACGTATTATTGGCGTCCGTAACTATACTCAATTTTTTTTAATGAGGCGCATTTGCACAGACTCACAGCCGTGCCCTTTTAGCTCGATAAAGTTTCCTGCTCATCTGATTGGTTAGAATTATCTTGTCCAACCAATCAGCGATCAGGAAACTTTTCCGAGTTAAAAGGGCACCCCATTCGAGTCGGTGCAAATCTGCCTCACTAAAAAGAATTGACTATAGTACAGCCTTGCTGATCATGGCGATACACAAACCCTTTCACCACGTTAAGGTAACCTAACATAGAATGCTCTGTAGATATATATATATATATATATATATTATATATTAATATATATATATATATATATATATATATATATATATATACTGTATATACACACATACACACACACACACACCACATATATATATATATATATATATATATATATATATATATATATATATATATTATGCCTTCATTTCAAATTTTTTATTTTTTTCTGTTTTACCATCTATAAACCTAACATCATTCAAGAGATTTAAACCTACCTATTTTCCCCTTTACCTTTCCAGCCTTCAGACTTGGGCTGCGTATGAATATTTCGATATAATTTTTTATTTTCCAGGAAATTTAGACAATTTTACTAAAGCTTAAATTGACTAAAATTCATATAGTTTTGATTCTCAACTCGTGAAATTCAAACTAAAATTGTATTATGTATTTGAGACATTTTTCTGAGCGATATTATTATTATTATTAGTAGTAGTAGTAGTAGTATTAGTAGTAGTAGTAGTAGTATTATCATTATTATTTTTTATTATTATTATATTATAAGATTAAATTAATGCAGGGAGGGAACATTACTGTTCATGAAATTTGTATTATTATTATTATTATTATTATTATTATTATTATTATTATTATTATTATTATTATCATTATTATTATTACTATTACTATTGCTCAGTAACAATAACAATTAAATAACCATAACGATAATAATAAATAACAATAACAATAACAATAAAGAATCATATCAATAACAATAAATAAAAATAACAAGAAACAACAATAACAATAAACATAAAAATATGGAGCACCCACGTTACCATAGATAAATCAACAAATATATATACCTCTAAACTGAAAAGAGGCTTTGAAAAATGGAACAAGAATTTCGTGTCGACAGAACTAACTCATATTTTGCTTGAAGGTTAACGTCAAAAAAAAAAAAGCGAAAAAGTAAATGTTTTTCTTTTGGCGAAGTTCCCGTCAAAAAAATAAAATGGTAAATCGGAAAATATTTTTCTTTGGTTATGAAATCGCTGAAAAAAAAGATGGATGTTTTTATTTTTCAATTTTTTTTACTGCTTAAGTTGTTTTGAATATATTATGCGTATTTTGTACCTGTTAATGTTATGCATATTTTAAAAGCTTGAGATATTTCTCTCTCTCTCTCTCTCTCTCTCTCTCTCTCTCTCTCTCTCTCTCTCTCTCTCTCTCTCTCTCTGTCATCAGAATAAAAATTAAATGGACTCTTCTCATAGTCGCTATCTTCTAGATTCTCTCTCTCTCTCTCTCTCTCTCTCTCTCTCTCTCTCTCTCTCTCTCTCTCTCTCTCTCTCTCTCATCAGAATGAAAATGAAATGGACTCTTCCCAGTCTCTATCATCTTAGATTTTCATCAT
>NC_090730.1:163449354-163457280 GCF_036898095.1 Palaemon carinicauda | reverse complement strand
TCAACATGCTGTCTTCTTCTTCTTTTTCTTTTTCTTTTTCTTCTTCTTCTTCTTTTTTGTTTTTCTTCTTCTTCTTCTTCATCTTTTCTTTTGCTGCTTCTCCTTCTTCTTTTCTTTTGCTTCCTCTTCTTCTCTTTTCCTTTTCTTTTCATCTTCTTCTTGTCTTCTTTTTTCTTCTTCTTCTTCTTTTTCTTCTTCTTCTTCCCAACCGTTATTCTTACATTAACGGGTCGGTTGCGAGCTGCACCCTTTTTCTTTTTTTTTTTCTTTTTCTTCTTATTCTTCTACTTGTTCTTCTTCTTCTTCTTCTTCTTCTTCTTCTTCTTCTTCTTCTTCTTCTTCCCACCGTTATCCGTACATTAAGGGGTCGGTTGCCTGATGTGCTCTCTCCAATGCCTTCGATCAAAGGCATATCTTCGTCCACCAAACTTCTCTCCATATCATCCTTTCACCTTATCTCGCCTTTTAATTTCTCTGCCTCCCTCTTGATCTTCTCCCCCTTACAGGTTCCTCCAAAGCCTTCCTCACTCCCTCACCACCATCCATTCTCAACACATGTCCCAACACCATCTCAGTCGTGATACTATTATCACCTCTGTAATCTCTATAGTTTTAAAGGCAATCAAGCAGTTGTTGGTAATCACTACTTTAGTATAGAACAATCTCTATTGAAGCTTGCGATATGCCTCAAGTACAGTTGGATATAGGAATTTAGGCACACCTCGCTCTGAGGAATTTCCCCCAGTTAAACCTTGATACGCGCATAGTAACCAAAGAGATAGTGCTAGATGAAAGAGGTTGTGGGTGGGTCCACACACACAGGTACTCACCGCGCAGTAAGGATATGACTGGGTGTACTTTTTCAGAGCACAGATGTATCAGGATAACTGTGTGCAATTGTACATGGTATAAACGGTAATGGATAACAATGAGGCCTGATAGTAATTAGAGTGAACGTGTGGCTTATTTGAGAAATTAGCATATACCAGAATTCTTGAGGCAAAGAAAAAAAAAAAGACAGGAAAAAATATCAGCAATGAAAAATTCATGGTTAAATTAATTCATGGGAATATTAAACAAGGACATTTCTCTGACATTATTATTATTATTATTATTATTATTATTATTATTATTATTATTATTATTATTATTATTATTATTATTATTATTATTATTATTATTATCATTATTTTCCTTTATTATTATTGTTATTATTATTATTATTATTATTATTATTATTATTTTAATTATTTTCCTTTATTATTATTATTATTATTATTATTATTGTAATCATTATTATTATTACTATTATTATTATTATTATTATTATTATATGATGATGATGATATAATTATAATCATAATTATTATTATTATTAAATCATTATTATTATTATTATTATTATTATTATTATTATTATTACTGAATGGAAATATTTTATTAATGTTTAAGGCCTTTCATCATAAAGTCATATGAATATTAATGAGCTTAAATGTCATAACAAAGCCGTTGATTAACTGGACCTGAACAAAAAATATTAATTTCATGTATTATTTATATACTATCAATATTTATATGTACATATGCATATATATATATATATATATATATATAGATATATATATACTATGATAAATTTTTCACATTTAGAAGTGTTTTTTCTTATTCAAATAAGCCATATATTTAGCCACGTGGCGTAGTGGAATGTCGCTGTTGTTACAAGTTTCCTGGACCAGGGTTCGATGCCCGTCCGGTCAGAAACTATTGTCTTTGAGTGATTTCGCCCGGGGCTCTGATCCCAAGGTCGTTAAGAGAATCCAAACATTAATATATCCAACATATATGGCTTATTTGAATATATTATATATATATATATATGTGTGTGTGTATATGTATATATATATATACACATACATACATGAACAGATAGGCATTTAGCATTATAAAGAAATAATCTAAATCCTCAAAAAGCTAATTTCTCCAGAATATATTGTCAATATCCTTTGTTACATTCAATCTCTAGGTGTAGGATAAAGGCGAACAATAGTCACCTGATATATATGTCAAGGAAAACTCATCAGTAACATGTCAAACCCACTATGAACAGTACGTCACCTGCCTCTATTATACGCCCTCTCTCTCTAGCCTATAGGAGTAAGAGAGAGAGAGAGAGAGAGAGAGGAGAGAGAGGAGAGAGAGAGAGAGAGAGAGAGTGTGTAGGGGCTTTAAAAGTTGGTGCCAAGTTGAAATTAATTGATATCTTTACACATGCACAGTGCGTCCTAGGAGAGAGAGAGAGAGAGAGAGAGAGAGAGAGAGATTTAAGAAAGGATTGATATCTATGTGTCAGAACCTCAGACGAACCCCCCCCAGCAGATAATAAGAATGAGAGGAGAGAGAGAGAGTAGAGTGAGAGAGAGAGAGAGAGAGGCCTTTATATGTTCCTGCCAAGTTGAAACTAATTGATATCTTTACGCATGCGCACACACGTCCCTAGATGAGAGAGAGAGAGAGAGATGAGAGAGATGAGAGAGAGAAAGAGAGAGAGAGATTTAAGAAAATATTAGTATCTATATGTCAGACCCCCCACAGAAAATAAGAATGAGAGAGAGAGAGAGAGAGAGAGAGAGAGAGAGAGAGAGAGAGAGAGATTTAAGAAATGGTTGATATCTATGTGTCAGAAATCAGACGGACCCCCACAAAAATAAGAATGAGAGAGCAGACGAGAGAGAGGAGAGAGAGAGAGAGAGACTTAATTTCCTTCAGGGAAAGCCATAAGGAAAATTTCTATAGAATCCCTAAGAAGTGAAAAATACCTATTTCCGAAGAGTAGGGAGCGAATCCTCTCTTCAGAAGATTAATGCAATTCGAGATGGCGTTAACAAAGGATAGAAGGAAAAGAGAGATTACTGACAAAGGGACATGGGGAGAAGGAATGGGTAGGAGACGTAAATAGGTGAAATAGAAGCAGTGTACATTTTCTTACAACACACATACACATATATATATATATGCATATATATATATATATATATATATGTATATATATATATATATATATATTTATATATATGTATATATAATCATCATCATCATCATCATCACCTCCTTCTACGCCTCTTGAGGCAAAGGGCCTCGGTTAGATTTCGCCAGTCTTCTCTATCTTGAGCTTTTAATACAGCCTCGCCATTCCTCATCTCCTATTTCAGTCTTTCTTTGATATATATATATATATATATATATATAAATATATATATATTTCTTCTTTGAATTCTTGTTGAGGAAGTTAAAACCAAACATACTTAGGATTGACTCAGTATTTATATATAAACTATAAAAAGACTTATGTCAGCCTGTATCTTAATCTTGCTAGCAGAATATGAGATACAGAAAACTGATATTTGTCTTTAAACTTGCAGCAGATGATTTTATGTTGAACAGGCTGACATAAGTCTTTTTATAGTTTATATATGACATATCTGTTTTGATGTTGTTACTGTTTTTAGAATATTTTATTGTTAATTTTTTGCTCATATCGTATATTTATTTCCTATTTTCCTTCCTCACTGGGCTATTTTTCTCTGTTGGAGCCCTTAAGCTAATAGCATCTTGCTTTTCCAACTAGGGTTGTAGCGTAGCTAATAATAATAATAATAATAATAATTATAGTAATAATAATAATAATGATGATGATGATGATGATAATAATATCAACAACGATAATAATAATAATAATAATAATAATAATAATAATAATAATAATAATTATCACTCTCGTTACGAGAGTTCTTGCTGCATAATCAAACTACACCTAGCTTTAGTTATAGTTCCAACTAGAAGTTCACAAAACAATAATATAAAATTCTCATAATGATAGAGAATAGTTGGCCCCACTAATGGAGTAAAACTATATACTTGGCTGCTGCTATTATTGTTGGATTATAGATATTATTATTTTCCTACTTCCGGTGGAAAAGTTATCTTAACTTTTCATCAACTTTTGACACTTTGTGCACATATCTCATTACATGTAAAAGTAGTTTTAGACAATATTGAAAGATAATTGTCGGGATACTTCGTGAGAGTGTCTTAAGAATGGCCTGTTTAACAAATTATTATTATTATTATTATTATTATTATTATTATTATTATTGTTGTTGTTGTTGTTGTTGTTGGTTTTATTATTATTATTATTATTATTGTTTTTGCTGTTGTTGTTGTTGTTTTTATCATTATTATTATTATTATTATTATTATTATTATTATTATTATTATTGTTGTTGTTGTTGTTGTTGTTGTTATTATCATTATTATTGTTATTATTATTATTTATATTTTTTATTATTATTATTATTATTATTATTATTATTATTATTATTTTTATTATTATTATTATTATTATTATTATTATTACTGTTATTGTTTATATTTTTATTATTATTATTATTATTTTTATTATTTTTATTATTATTATTATTATTATTATTATTTTTATTATTATTATTATTTTTATTGTTATTATTATTACTGTTATCATCATTGAGTATGAGGACCTGTTTATTGTTTATAAGATAAAAATAGAAAATTATAAACATTAGGTGAGAAAAATATTAAAATGTTAATACCTCTAACAATAGCAATGAAACAAATGGAATAATAGCAATAAAAGAAACACACTGATAAAGGCAGAAATAGCAAAAGCAAGGATAACGAAACTAAGGGGTTGGAAAGAAAAATGTGTTCCGGAAACCAGGGACTGGAATTAGTCTGGATTCCAGTTCTGATCAAAATCCTGATTGGTGTAACGTCATGTCCGAAAGTTTCACCATTGTCACATTTCGACAAATGAGGGAATTTGTGGTTTACACCATAAAAGGGAAGAGCTCTCTCTCTCTCTCTCTCTCTCTCTCTTCTCTCTCTCTCTCTCTCTATATATATATATATATATATAGGGTAGTGGTAGCATTGGATGAGATTTTTGAGTTCTTTGAACCATATTTTGGAACGTGGATATTGTTATAACCATTTATTATTTTGGTAGCAACTGGTTTTCTCTGCTGTTATTATTATTATTATTATTATTATTATTATTATTATTATTATTATTATTATTATTATTATTATTATTGGGAAGTAGACTTTCATTTAAGGAAGTCTTGTTAAAAATGATGGCTACCTCACTAGCATTTTTTTTTTTATGAAAGAGCTTTTTAATGGCTCTAGTTTTCTTTATTATTATTATTAGTATTAGTATTTTTATTATTATTATTATAATTATCATTATTTTTTGGTATTGTAATAAGATTTAAAAGATGCATATCACTATAAACCTATTTCCTCCTATAGACCTTTGTTAATATTATAATAATTAATATTAACATTATCCTTATTATTATTCCAAATATTTACTTCATATACCATCCATCCACCCATAGGCAAAAAAAAAAGAAAAAAAAAAAGAAAAAACAGAATTACGAACCTCTATACAACAGATGATAATTCAGAGCTTTAGTCACCAGTTGGAAAAGCGAAGTCAATAATAGAGTGATGATATATGTAAAAGGGGATGAAGCGGCCATGATGCTGGAGCCAGATGAAGAGACAAACGGGCTTAGATTAAGCCATAAGAGGGAAGGGGGAGAGATTATGCAAGGTGGGCAGACGAGCGAGGGTGCATATGATATTGAAAAAGGGGAAAGGGGAGATGTATAGGGAATTTACATTATTTGGGGATGAATATGCTCTGTCACTACACATTTTAAAATACATAGTTTTTTCCCGATTATGTATGATGGATAGAATAACTCACAATTTATGAAAAATGGAATTTATTTGAACTTTCGAAGGGATCGTCTCCCTTTCTCTTCTGAAAACGAAATATGTGTCCCTTCGAAAGCTTAATTTCATTATTCATAAATTCTGGGTTATTTTAATTGCTCTATCACTATTTAGATTGATGAATGTACTTATCAGTGGATGAATTTACTCACTCACTCGGTGGTTGAATATGCTCACCTCAATTTGAGGATGAATTTACTCACTCACAAGGTGGATGAAGATGATCTCTTCCTTTCGAGGTGGATGAATATTGTCATTCAATCAGAGGAGGGAAATGTCTATATGGCTAAACTGTTACTAGATTTATTATTATTATTATTATTATTATTATTATTATTATTATTATTGTTATTGTTATCATTATCATTATTTTCTGGTATAATAATAATATTTAAAATAAGCGTATCACTATAAATCTATTTCCTTATAGACCTTTGTTAATATTATAATCATTAATATTAACATTATCCTTATTATCATTACAAATATTTAAATCCACCTACCATACATCCACCCATAGGCCCCCCCCCAAAAAAAAAAATAAAAAAAAAAAAACAGAATTACGAACCTCTATACAACAGATGATAATCCAAAGCTTTTAGTCACCAGTTGGAAAAGCGAAGTCAATAATAGAGTGATGATATATGTAAAAGGGGATGAAGCGGCCCTGATGCTGGAGCCAGATAAAGAGACAAACGGGCTTAGATTAAGCCGTAAGAGGGAAGGGGGAGAGATTATGCAAGGTGGGCAGACGAGCGAGGGTGAATATGATATTAAAAAGGGGGAAAGGGGAAATGTATAGGGAAATTTGCATTATTTGGGGATGAATATGCTCTGTCACTGCACAATATTAAAATACACAGTTTTTCTGATTATGTATGATAGATAGAATAACTCACAATTTATGAAAATATGCAATTTATTGAACTTTCAAAGGGATCGTTTCCCTTCCTCTTCTGAAAACGAAATGAGATGGTCCTTTGAAAGCTCAATTTAATTTTTTTTCTTTTTTTTTCTTTTTTTTTATAAATTGTGGGGTATTTTCATTGCTCTACCACACTTTGGGTGGATGAATGTGCTTCGTTGGATGAATGTACTCAATCAGTGGATGAATTTGCTCACTCGGTGGATGAATATGCTCACTCGGGGGAATGAATTTACTCACTCACACGGTGGATGATAAAGTTCACTCAATCACAAGATGAATTTGCTGTGTTTCTCCTTCTCCTTTGGTGATGAATATGTTTATTCTTTCAGAGGGTGAATTTGCTCCACGAGGTGGATGAATATATTCAATGAGAGGATGAATTTGCTCATTCACTGACGCGGTGGATGAATATGCTTACACATCAGAGGATGAATTTTCCCACTCCCTTACAAGGTGGATCAATATGCCTATTCCATACAGAGGATGAATTTGCTCTGTCAGTCTTCGTTGGATGAATATACTCAATCAAAGGATGAATTTGCTCATTCACTTACAAGGTGGATGAATGCACTGAATCAGGAGATGAATTTGCTCACTCACCTACACAGTGGATGTATATGTTAACTCAGAGGATGAATTTGCTAACTCACTGACGAGGTGGATGAATATGTTTACCTAGAGGATGAATTTGCTGTCATTCCTTCGGTGGATGAATATACTCATTCAATCAGAGGAGGAATTTGGTCATTCATTTACGAGGTGGATGAATATGCTCAGTCAATCAGAGGAGGAATTTGCTCACTCACTTACGGGGTGGATGAATATACTCAGAGGATAAATTTGCGGTCATTCCTTCGGTGGATGAATGTGCTCACGCAATCAGAGGATGAATTTTCTGACTCACTTACGAGGTGAATGAATATGCTCTATCAGTGGATGAATGTGCTCCGTTACTACTTCGGTGGATGAATACACTCACTCAGAGGATAAACTCGCTCACTCACTCACGCTGTGGATAAATATGCTCACTCATTCAGTGCATGAATTTGCTCACTCAACGCATTGGATGAATACGTGCGCGCGTGTGTGCATATCTATCTAAATATTTAGACGTAATTTTTAACGGCTCCAGTATACTAGTTTATGCATAAATGGTTATC
>NC_090730.1:163441854-163444354 GCF_036898095.1 Palaemon carinicauda | reverse complement strand
ACCTGAATTACCTGACAACCGAAATAGCTGAAACCAAAATTAGCTGACACCTAATTAGCTGACAACAATCTGACACCTGAATTAGAATATAATTAAAAAAATAACGAAGACTAATTTCAATATTTATATACACCAGGAAAGTGAATAGAATTAAAATACATTTTACGCGCTTGATCTAATATCATAAGTATATTAGCTTAACTCGGATTCTCAAGACTTAATCAAATATCTATACTTATCCCGGTTCCCCAAATGAGACCAAATTCCTTCTTTGATCATTGTAACTTTGAACTCTTCTTTGGGGGACTGTATTCGCCTTTGCATTATTTAACGAGAGAGAGAGAGAGAGAGAGAGAGAGAGAGAGAGAGAGAGAGAGAGATAGAGAGAGAGAGATGGGTGGGGGGGTAGAGAGAGAGAGAGAGAGAGAGAGAGAGAGAGAGAGAGATGGGTGGGGGGGGGTGTCACAAGCTTGTTGAAAGCGATATAGAATTGATAGGAACTAGGTGTTATATATATATATATATATATATATAAGTACATATATATATACACATATATAAGTACATATATACATTTGTATATATATATATATATATATATATCTATATTTATATATATATATCATATATATATTATATATATATAAATGTATATATGTACTTATATATGTGTATATATATGTACTTATATATATATATATATATATACATATATATATAGATAGATACTGTATATATATATATATATATATATATAGATAGATAGATAGATAGATAGATACTGTATATATATATTCATATATATTTATCTATATATATATATATATATATATATTGTATATATATATATATATATAATATACACACATATAATTTTCATGGTAAGAACGCAGTCCACGTTTCCTTCCCCCTCTTAGTTGAAACCCACAAAAGAGAGTAAATATTTACGTAGCTTCTTCTGCAGCGTTGGAGGTTGACTCGAGTTATTTAATTATTATTATTATCATTATTATTATTATTATTATTATTATTATTATTATTATTATTATTATTATTATTATTATTACTTGCTAAGCTACAACCTTAGTCGGAAAATGAGGATGCTATAAGCCTAGGGGCCCCAACATTGAAAATAGCCCAGTGAGGAAAGGAAACAAGGAAAATTACAACATTTTAAGAATAGTAACATTAAAATATTTCCTATCTAAGCTATAAAAACTTTAACAAAAAAAGAAGAGAAATTTAATAGTGTCCCCGAGTGTACCGTCAAGCAAGAGAACTCTAACATATTCTCATTTATGACTTTAAAACTAATTTCCTCTTATTCTCTATTTATGGCCTATTGGTAAGGTCATTGTCTGGGGATCGCCAGACTGGGGTTCGAGTCCCACTCAAATTCGTAAGTTCCTTTGGTGGCTGCAACCTCACCATCCTTGCGAGTTAAGGATGGAGTATTTGGGCGGGGGCCTATAGGTCTACCTGCTGAATCATCAGCAGTCATTGCCTGGCCCTCCCTGATCCTAGCTCTGGTGGAGAGGAGGGCCTGGCCACAGATAATATGATATATGGTCAGTATCTAGGGTATTGTCAAGTTCAAAGGTCAGGGTCAAGGTCGAGGAATAAGCTACCGCGGCGGAGGTATGCGCTTTACTGAGTGCCCCTCTAGTTTCACCTTGGCCCAAGTATAATGTAGGTTCGATTATATAGTCAATTTTTTATAGCGAGGCAGATTTGCACCGACTCGCAAGGGTGCCCCTTTTAGCTCGGAAAAGTTTCCTGATAGCTGATTGGTCGGAGTTATTCGGACAAAAATACTTCCGACCAATCAGCAATAGGGAAACATTTCCGAGCTAAAAGGGCACCCGTGCGAGTTGGTGCAAATCTGCCTCATTATAAAAAATTGCCTATAGTTAAGGTTTTGACTTGGCAATCTAGTAAAATAGTCCCCAATCACTAGAAAAAAAAAACTAAATCCTAACCAGTAAATATGATTATCACCGAATTGAATCTAATTCATTAAAAGCTCAAAAAAGAACCAGAAAAGACGGATAAAAGAGAGGAACTAAACAATTAGTTGATGAGTAAGGGTGAATAAATAACGAAGAAAGACTCGAAGGGGAATTGAACGGATGAGAAAATGATTCAAGTTTAAATGTTTTTCCGCAGGTGAATAATTGAATAGTGTTTGCTCTTTCATGAGGTGAATGGAAAGGTATGGAAAAGATATTTTTGATTCCAAGTAGCCTTTTTGTATTTTTGAATTATTAAATAATTTATATGTATGTATACAGCATATGTATTCAGTATATATGTATATATATGTATATATATATATATATATACTATGTGTGTGTGTGTATGTATATGCAGTATATATATATATACATATATATATATATATATACATATATATATATATATATATATACTTATACTCAGTATATATATATACTTACGCATGTATATGTATATATATGTATATAAATATATATATAAATAT
>NC_090730.1:163426854-163436854 GCF_036898095.1 Palaemon carinicauda | reverse complement strand
GTCCCTGTGTGTAGCTACACCCGCCACATGTGCCATCTCTCCGTATACAATGTGTTTATTTACTCGCAGCGCAGTAAGGGTGTAACACGGTGCACTTATTATTATTATTATTATTATTATTATTATTATTATTATTCTTACATGCTAAGCTACAACCCTACCTGGAAAAGCAGGACACAACAAGCCCGGGGGCCTCCAACAAGGAAAATAGCCCTGTGAGGAAAGGAAACAAGGAAAAGTAAAATATTTTAAGAACAGTAACATTAAAACAAATATTTCATATATAATCTATAAAAAGTTTAACAAAACAAGTGGAAGAGAAATAATATAGAATAGTGTGCCCGAGTGTACCCTCAGAGCGAGGTGTACCAGGAATTCCTGTGTCCTACTGTACTTGTGATATATGTATGATAAATGTGACATGTTTTTCATGATGTACTATGAATGATTGTTTTAATGAATTAGTGTTGTGATGCATGTTTTAGACTCTCTCTCTCTCTCTCTCTCTCTCTCTCTCTCTCTCTCTCTCTGTCAGAGATAAAAGATGACACGAAGGTCCTCAAAATCTAATTCTCTATAACAAGATACGGAGGAGGGACGTTGGCGAACGAGATTGGATTTTGGGGAGGAAAACACAAAATAGAGGAGGACCAGACCTATTGTGGACTCACATGAGGTAAATGGGTTCACAAAATAAAAGAGAAAAATAGGAAGAAGAAAAGTATTATGATAGGGGAAGGGGTGAGGGGGTGGGTGGGCCTGGGACCCCAAGCTCTCAAGATAGGTAGTAGGTTGGCCAGGGCACCAGCCACCCGCTGAGATATTACCGCTAGAGAGTTATGGGGTCCTTTAACTGGCCAGACAGTACTACATCGCATCATTCTCTCTGGTTACGGTTCATTTTCATGCCTACACACATCGAATAGTTTGGCCTATTCTTTACATACTCTCCTCTGTCCTCGTACACCTCACAACTCTGAGATTACCAAACAATTCTTCTTCACCCAAGAGTTACTGCACTGTAAATGTTCAGTGGCCACTTTCCTCTTTGTAAGGGTAGAAGAGACTCTTTAGCTATGGTAAGCAGCTCTTCTAGGAGAAGGACACTCCAAAATCAAACCATTGTTCTCTAGTCTTGGGTAGTGCCATAGCCTCTGTACTATGGCCTTTCACTGTGTTGGGTTAGATTTCTCTTGCTTGAGGTACACTCGGGCACAATGTCTTATGTCTCTTCCTCTTGTTTTGTTAAAGTTTTTATAGTTTATTATAGGAGGTATTTATTCTAATATTGTTACTGTTCTTGAAATATTTTATTTTTCATTGTTTTCTTTCCTCAATGAGCTATTTTTTCCTGTTGGAGCCCCTTGGCTTATAGCATCCTGCTTTTCCAACTAGGGTTGTAGCTTAGCAATTAATAATAATAATGAAAATAATAATAATAATAGTAATAATAATAATAGCCCCCCCCCCTCCTCTGTCCAAGCTCTTCCTGAATTTTCAAATAGTATTTTCGATTATCGATATAGTGTTGAATATAGATGGTTTGGACATGCTCTCCGCACTCACTCAGAGAGATTAGTTCACCAAACGTTCTGCTGGGCTCCACTAGGCACTAGAAGAGTTGGAAGACCCAGACCTACATGGCTGAGGACTATGAAGCGAAAAGTAGATGATGAATGGAGAAGTATTGAATTAAAAGCTCAAGATAGAGGTGACTGGAGATATCTAGCCGAGGCCCTTTGTGTCAATGGGCGTAGGAGATGATGATGATGATGATAATGATGATGACTGAGTATAGAAATGGTATAGGTTAAACATAGTTGGATGTTAAGTAGTACTAGAATTGGCATATCAGATTTTATTGCAAGTAGGTTTTTATGTGGCCAAATATAACTCACTATTTGTTCTTTTCCTATCTTTTCTTTTATATATTCATATATATATATATATATATATATATAGTATATATATGTAAGTATATATAAATATATATATATATATATATATATATAAGTATATATATGTAAGTATATATAAATATATATATATATATATATATATGCAGAAGAACCACGTTTTCCTGTGATTTTTACGCATATATATATATGTATATATATATATATATAAGTATATATATATATTTACTTATATTAGTATATATATATATGTATATATATATATATATAATATATACATGCCTATATACACATACATACATACATATATATATATATATATATATACATACACACATATATCTTCATAACGTATGTCCCCATTGGTAAACTTTTGGGAAACTCTAGCAGGAGAACACATTCCATAGGGATACTCCGAGAGAGAGAGAGAGAGAGAGAGAGAGACAGCAATTACTGATGAGTAGTAGCAGAAAGATAAATCCTATTGGCAGGGAAGTGTGCCTGGAATAGGATAGTTGGAGCCAGCAGGGTTGCCAGAAAAGGCCAACGTCTGATCAACTGCATCTTTAAAAGGCCAACCTAATAGTAGAAAAGGCCGAAAATATAGCATTTAATGCTAACCAATTTCAAAAAGGCCAAATTTACGTATCTAGCATAAAAAGGCCAAATTTGGAGGGTTTGTTGGCCCGAAAAAGGCCAACCTAGCACTCTCCGATTCGATTGGGCTGAGAAGATGAATCTCCGAGATCTGATGACTAAGGGAGGAAAAAAGGATGAGATTTGGGGATTTTTCTTTTATTCTTTTCTTTTTCTTTCTTCGTGTCGATGAGAAGGAGAATGGCAGAATGGAATGGAGAGGGGAAATGAAAGGAACCGTTATAAGAAAGATATTTGATGAATTTTTAAGAAAATGAGCGCAAATATCTATATTGCATAAACACACGATTACTGTACACACACACACACACACACACACACATATATATATATATATATATATGTATCTATATGTATATTTATATGTATATATATATATATATATATGTGTGTGTGTGCGTGTCTCTATATGTATATATATACATATACGCTGACACACACACATATATACAGTATATATATATATATATATATGTATATATATATATATATATTTTATGTATGTATGTATGTATATATATATGTATATATATATATATATATATGTATGTATATATATCAAGATTATATATATATATATATATATATAAATATATATGTATATATGTACACGTATATATATATATATATATATATACAGAGAGAGAGAGAGAGAGAGAGAGAGAGAGAGAGAGAGAGAGAGTTTATAAATATATCTAGATGATCTAATAATAATATGAAGATAATAACATTCAGTATCATGGGACTCTTAAAGGTCATCTAAGGTCATTACAGAAGGTTTTACAATATGCATCTTTCCGGAAATGCACATTTCCGGCAATAAATAAAGTCATGAGGGCGCGCAATTTGCTAAGTGCTGTCTCCCAAGAATTTGGGAGTGGGGAGGTGGGAGGTGGTAGGTACGTGACCCCGGGGGGTGGGGGGGGGGGTGCGGGGAGGGTATTTCTCCCTGTTGATCTTATTTAGAGGAGCCTAAATTATTTCTCTTCCGGTGAGGTGTCCTAGGAGAGTGAACTATATCTTGTTATTTCTTTAGGTCATTATTGATATTAATCTCTCTCTCTCTCTCTCTCTCTCTCTCTCTCTCTCTCACACACACTGAGGGACCTGGGGGAACCCAAATATAGAATAAGGCAAATAAGAATAAGAATAAGGTAAGGCTCTCTCTCTCTCTCTCTCTCTCTCTCTCTCTCTCTCTCTCAAGAACAGCCATGGAACGATTTATATCAATTCTAACAAATGAGAAATCAGCAAATAAGTTTTTACTGCTTATTGAAGCTCTCTCTCTCTCTCTCTCTCTCTCTCTCTCTCTCTCTCTCAAGAACAGCCATGGAGTTATGCATATCAATAACTGACAACAAATGAGAAATCAGTAAACCAGTTCCCGCAGCTTATTGAAGCTACCGGTAATAATTCCGCTCTAGGTTTAACATAGGACAATACCTAAAGTTTAACTAACCTGGGTCAAAGCTACCTCTTTTAATTCAGCTCTATATTTAACATAAGACAATACCTGGGGTTTAACTAACTTGAGTTCAACCTACCTCTTGTAATTCAGCTCTATATTTAACATAAGACAATACCTGGGGTTTAACTAACTTGAGTTCAACCTACCTCTTTTAATTCAGCTCTATATTCAACATAGGCCAATAACTTTGGGTTTAACTAACTTGGGTTAAAGCTCCCACTTTTGATTTAGCTCTAGGTTTAACAAAGGCCAATACCTGGGGTTTAACTAACTTGGGTCGAAGCTACCAGTTTTAATTCAGCTCTAGGTTTAACATAGGCCAATACCTTTGGGTTTAACTAACTTGGGTCAAAGCTACCAGTTTTAATTCAGTTCTAGGTTTAACATAGGCCAATACCTTTGGATTTAACTAACTTGGGTCGAAGCTACCGGTTATAATTCTACTCTAGGTTTAACAAAGGCCAATACCTGGGGCTCATCTATGACCAAGAAATAAATGGATGGAGAATACGACATAATAGAGAAATAAGAAATAGTACCAACCAACCAAATATATGTGATGCAAATAGATCAAGAAATCTCCAATGGGCAGGACACATGGCTTGTATGGATGAGGTTAGAGCTCCGAAGAGGATAATTCTTAGCTGAGGTTGCTGGAAGAAGACCTGTAGGAGTGCCGAGAAAAGATTGGAGAAGATGCTTGGAGGAGGATGTAAGAATCTATGGGGGAAACCCAAATGAATAGTTCCATCAGGCACAGGATAGAGTGGAGGATCCTATCACGAGCGGTCATGGGTCAAAATGTGGCCTAAGTACCACCGCAGTGAGTGTGTGAGTGAGTGTCAACATCTGGGGTTCAACTAACTTAGGTCGATCGGTATATGCCTTCAGCTAGGCGATTAGGTCTTTAGCACCTTTACTAACAGACCCTCCTTCAATATTTCTCGTCGTGGCAGGTCGTAATTTCACGTTCTAGTGAGCACTCTCCCCTTCTCAAACTCGTTAGCTCGCTGATTCTGGAAAGTTATAAGGCCAGGCGAGAAATCGGCTACTGATTGCATCCGTTTCAATTTTTATTGCCGATGAAAATGATTTTTCTTGCAATATGAATTATCTTTCTTGCAATACATATTCTTTTGCAAATAAAATTATTTTTCTTGCAGTAAAAATTAAAATAACTTTTATTGTAATAAAAAGTTTTCATGCAATAAAAATTATTATTTTTCTTGCAATAAAATTTACTTTTCTTTTATTTAAAATGAGTTTTCTTACATTTAAAATTATTTTGCTTGCTATAAAAATTATTCTCTTGCTATAAAAATTATTTTCTTGCAATAAAAAATATATTTCTTGCAATAAAAAGGAGTTTTCTCTCAATGAATATTATTTTTCTTTCAAAAGTAATGATTTTTCTTGCAATAAAATTTTTTTTTCTTGCAATAAATTTTTTTTTTTTGCAATAAAAATTATTTTATTTCAATAAACATGGTCTTTCTTGCAATAGAAATTATTTTATTTCAATAAACGGTTTTTCTTGCAATAAAAAGGATTTTTCTGATTACTCTTAATGTTTTTTTCAAAGTCCAGCTCAAAACCTTGTTCTAAATTTATTTTAATTTTGCCTAGTTGCATTAATTCAGATTTCGTGTCTCAAAAAGGCTCGTTCTAAAATTTTGTTCAATATTGCACAATGGCACTAATTTAGAGCTGGTTGGGCTCTCAGTGAATAGAAATTCGAAATTGAACCTTTTCGATCTGATAATAGTTTTGGCTTGGGAGTTACAATGAATATATCTTAGAATGATAACAAATTTTTTTTTTTTCCATCCGAAAAATAAGAAAGTCTTAACTCTAATATGAACTAATTTCAATTCTATTTCCAGTCTGACTCTTTTTGCTTTTTTTTTTTATGAGTATATCTTTGGTCCTTATTCTTGTGCTACGTTGCCTCATATCGCTTCCCTACATATATGAAGATTTGTAGTCCCTGTCAAGCAATGTACGTATATATATATATATATATATACTGTGTATATATCTTTTTATATTCATATATATAAATATATATATATAAATATATATATATATATATATATATATCTTCATATATTCATATATATAAATATATATATATACATATATATATATGTATATATATTTATATATATACATATATATATATATATATATATATATTATATCACACAGTATCAATACCTTATATATATGTGTATATTATTATTATTATTATTATTATTATTATTATTATTATTATCTAACCTACAACCCTAGATGAAAAATCAGGAATGCTACATATAGCGAAATCAGTCATTAATTTATTAATGAAAATTTATGATAAAACTTCTATGATTAGTCACGAAAATATTCAAAGAACAATTATAAATTTTAATTTTCCATTTTTAGATTATAGTTTTTAATTTTTAATTTTAATTTATGATTTTGATTTTTTAGTTTTTATTTTTAATTTTAAATTTTTAATTCTTAGTTTTCAATTAATTAAAAGCATATTGAGCTACATGCCAGCTATAGATCTGGAAATTATTATTTTTTTTTTCTTTAACTTTTCCTAAACATATTTGCTGTGACGTCAGTTCAGGATATTGCTCTAAGTTTCTCTCATTAACAGACGATAGGTTTTTATTTTAGATTTTAACTCATTAATAGAGTATTACTTGTAACTCCAATATAATTAGCTCAATAGGAAACCCAAACAATTCTGCAGAGTTGATTAATTGCCCAGGAGAGTAATTATATGTACGTTATGTAATTGTTATTATGCATATTATACATATGTACATATACATATATATGCATGTTATATATATATATATATATACACATACACATGCCAAAGGCACTTCCCTCAATTTTGGGGGGTAGCCGACATCAACAGTGAAACAAAACAAAAAAGGGGACCTCTACTCTCTACGTTCCTCCAGCCTAACCAGGGACTCAACCGAGTTCAGCTGGTACTGCTAGGGTGCCACAGCCCAACCTCCCACATTATCTACCACAGATGAAGCTTCATAATGCTGAATACCCTACTGCTGCCACCTCCACGGTCATCTAAGGCACCGGAGGAAGCAGCAGGGCCTACCGGAACTGCGTCACAATCGCTCGCCATTCATTCCTATTTCTAGCACGCTCTCTTGCCTCTCTCACATCTATCCTCCTATCACCCAGAGCTTTCTTCACACCATCCATCCACCCAAACCTTGTCCTTCCTCTTGTACTTCTCCCACCAACTTTTGCATTCATCACCTTCTTTAGCAGACAGCCATTTTCCATTCTCTCAACATGGCCAAACCACCTCAACACATTCATATCCACTCTAGCCGCTAACTCATTTCTTACACACGTTCTCTCCCTCACCACTTCGTTCCTAACCCTATCTACTCGAGATACACCAGCCATACTCCTTAGACACTTCATCTCAAACACATTCAATTTCTGTCTCTCCATCACTTTCATTCCCCACAACTCCGATTCATACATCACAGTTGGTACAATCACTTTCTCATATAGAACTCTCTTTACATTCATGCCCAACCCTCTATTTTTTACTACTCCCTTAACTGCCCCCAACACTTTGCAACCTTCATTCCCTCTCTGACGTACATCTGCTTCCACTCCACCATTTGCTGCAACAACAGACCCCAAGTACTTAAACTGATCCACCTCCTCAAGTAACTCTCCATTCAACATGACATTCAACCTTGCACCACCTTCCCTTCTCGTACATCTCATAACCTTACTCTTACCCACATTAACTCTCAACCTCCTTCTCTCACACACCCTTCCAAATTCTGTCACTAGTCGGTCAAGTTTCTCTTCTGTGTCTGCTACCAGTACAGTATCATCCGCAAACAACAACTGATTTACCTCCCATTCATGGTCATTCTCGCCTACCAGTTTTAATCCTCGTCCAAGCACTCGAGCATTCACCTCTCTCACCACTCCATCAACATACAAGTTAAACAACCATGGCGACATCACATATCCCTGTCTCAGCCCCACTCTCACCGGAAACCAATCACTCACTTCATTTCCTATTCTAACACATGCTTTACTACCTTTGTAGAAACTTTTCACTGCTTGCAACAATCTTCCACCAACTCCATATAACCTCATCACATTCCACATTGCTTCCCTATCAACTCTATCATATGCTTTCTCCAGATCCATAAACGCAACATACACCTCCTTACCTTTTGGTAAACTGCCTAACTGTAAAAATCTGATTCATACAACCCCTACCTCTTCTAAAACCACCCTGTACTTCCAAGATTGCATTCTCTGTTTTATCCTTAATCCTATTAATCATTACTCTACCATACACTTTTCCAACTACACTCAACAAACTAATACCTCTTGAATTACAACACTCATGCACATCTCCCTTACCTTTATATAGTGGTACAATACATGCACAACTGGTACCATTGACAACATAAAACACATATTAAATAATCTCACTAACCATTCAAGTACAGTCACACCCCCTTCCTTCAACATCTCAGCTTTCACACCATCCATACCAGATGCTTTTCCTACTCTCGTTTCATCTAGTGCTCTCCTCACTTCCTCTATTGTAATCTCTCTCTCATTCTCATCTCCCATCACTGGCACCTTAACACCTGGAACAGCAATTATATCTGCCTCCCTATTATCCTCAACATTCAGCAAACTTTCAAAATATTCCGCCCACCTTTTCCTTGCCTCCTCTCCTTTTAACAACCTTCCATTTCCATCTTTCACTGTCTCTTCAATTCTTGCGCCAGCCTTTCTTACTCTCTTCACTTCTTTCCAAAACTTCTTCTTATTCTCTTCATATGACTGACCCAATCCCTGACCCCACCTCAGGTCAGCTGCCCTCTTTGCCTCACGTACCTTGCGCTTTACTTCCACATTTTTCTCTCTATATTTTTCATACTTCTCTATACTATTACTCTGCAGCCATTCTTCAAAAGCCCTCTTTTTCTCTTCCACTTTTACCTTCACTCCTTAATTCCACCATTCACTGCCCTTCCTCATGCTGCCTCCAACAACCTTCTTGCCACATACATCACTTGCAATCCCAACAAAATTTTCTTTTACTAACTTCCACTCCTCCTCTAAATTACCAGTTTCTCTTACTCTCACCTCGTCATATGCCATTTTCAGCCTTTCCTGATATTTACTTTTTACCCCCGGTTTTATTAGCTCTTCAACCCTCACTAGCTCCCTTTTACATCTACCTACTCTATTCCCCCTCTCTTTTGCTACAACTAATTTTCCTTCCACCAAAAAATGATCAGACATACCGTTAGCCATACCCCTAAACACGTGCACGCCTTTCAATCTTCCAAACATTCTTTTAGTTATCAACACATAATCCATTAATGCCCTTTCTACTACTCTTCCATTTGCCACTCTTACCCATGTATACTTATTTTTATCTTTCTTTTTAAAAAAGCTAGCACTTATTACCATCTCTTGTTCAACAGACATATCTACCAGTCTCTCACCACTCTCATTTTCACCTGGTACGCCATACTTCCCAATGACACCTTCTACCTCTCCAGCGCCCACTCTAGCATTTAAGTCACCCATGACAACTACATAATTCCTTCTACCCAGTCCTTCTACACACCTAGTTAATTCATTCCAGAACTCATTCCGCTCTTCTTCACTTTTCTCACTACCTGGCCCATACGCACTGACAAACACCCAACATTCCCTACGCAACCTAACCCTTACCCACATTAACCTAGATGATATCTCCTTCCATTCCACTAATTTACCTGTCATCCATTCACTCAGCAATAAAGCCACACCCTCTCTCGCTCTTCCCCTTTCAATCCCAGACACTCTACCAGACATTTCACCAAACATCACTTCACCCTTTCCTTTTATCTTCGTCTCACACAAGGCCAATACATCCATCCTTCTACTTCTA
>NC_090730.1:163419770-163421354 GCF_036898095.1 Palaemon carinicauda | reverse complement strand
TTGTTGTTGTTGTTATAGTTATTATTATTACTATTATTGTTAATATTATTATTATTATTATTATTATTATTATTATTATTATTATTATTATTATTATTATCACAAGACAAGCTACAACCCTAGTCGGGAAAGCATGTCATAGAACCACAAAACCATCTCGATAGACACAACCTTTGAGAAATTTAATACACTAGCTGTAATTCGTACAGTTGGTTTCACTAATTCCGGTACACTAACGTCTCCTTACCTTCCGTAAGGTGTACCGGAAATAATGAAGCCAACTGTACGAGTCCCAGTGTCGCCAGGTTTTCTAAATGAGAAAAGCCAGCTTTAAAAGGCCAACCCATTATTAAAAAAAAAGGCCAAAAATATAACTGATAAGGCCAATCTTTTTTCGTATTGCTCAAGGCCAACCAATAAAAAGGCCAATTTAAGCCAACCAATTTTTAAAAAAGGCCGAATCTAGGACAATCGATTATAAAAAAGGCCAATTTTAGATCAACCAATCACCAAAAAATGCCGAATTTAAGCCAACCAATTTAAAAAAAGCCGAATTCAGGCCAACCAATTTAATTAAAGACCAAATTTAGGCCAGTCAATTTTTAAAAAAGGCAAAATTTATGCCCAGCAATTCCAAAAAAGGCCAAATTACGCCAACCAATTTCAATAAAGATCAAATTTTAGGCCAACCAATTTAAAAAAAGGCTGAAGTTAGGCCAACCAATTTTTTTAAAAAAGGCCAAATTTAGGCCCACCAATTTAAAAAAAGGCCAAATCTAGGCCCACCAATTAAAAAAAGGCCAAATTTAGGCCCACCAATTAAAAAAAGGCCAAATCTAGGCCCACCAATTTTGAAAAAAAAGGCCAAATATATGCCTACCAATTTAAAAAAAGGCCAAATTTAGGCCGACGAATTTAAAAAAAAGCCCAAATTGGAAGTTTTTTGGTCTGTAAAAGGACAACTTGGCAACTCTGGGTTCTAGTAAATCTTCTCGAATGAATCGAATGAGAGTAGCGATAACGTTCAAAATACGAGGCATACACAACCGGGGACGCTCACTGGCTGACCATTTTTAAGGGTGCGAAACGAACGTCTCTGTATACACAGGAGAGGATATCTCCTTATCGATTTTGCCGCTTGGCGGGCGCTTCTGGCAGTGGGGGGGGGGGGGGGGGGGGGGAAGGAGGGATTCAGATAGGAGAAGACAGTAAGTAACAGTTAATGTTAAAGATATCCCATTTGTGCAGACCTCTGCCATGGCAGCTTATTTCTGGAAACCAGTTAGACAGGAGAAGACAGTAACTTGACCTTTGACATTGACCTTCTGAAATGTAATATTTCCAGCTTTATATATAACAGTAAATCCCTGCAAGTTTCCATTGCTCTACGATTAAAATTGTGGCCTGGAAGCTCTTCACGAGCAAACACACAAACACACACACACAAACTAACACTTAAACAGAGGCGAAAACATAACCTACTTCCATCTTCGTTGGCGGACGTAATAATAATAATAATAATAATATAATAATAATAATAATAATAATAATTACAGCCTTTTTGTATGGTTTATATATGCAAAT
>NC_090730.1:163412270-163414770 GCF_036898095.1 Palaemon carinicauda | reverse complement strand
AAGGGGATGTTATCGAGTGTTGACATGAGGGAAATAAACTATTTTTTTTTTAGGTGTATGTTTGTTTTTCATTTTCTTATTCTGTTTATTCAATCCCTCTCTTCATTTTATGCTCTTATTTCTTTAGGTGGTTAAATTTCTAGTTGGTTCTCTTCTTGGATTTCTGTGTGGAATGAGAATTGAATTAGTGGAAACGTTTCTTTATAGCTTGAGTCGAATGAGAACGAAATAGTGTAAACGTTTTCATATTGTTAGAGTTGAATGAGAACGGAATTAGTGTAAACGTTTCCATATTCAGTTAAATGAGAATGAAATTAGTGAAAACGTTTCCATGTTGCTCGAGAGGAATGAGAACGAAGTTAGTGTAAACGTTTCCATATTGAGTTGAAGGAGAACGAAATTAGTGGAAACGTTTCCATATTTTTCTGTAGAATGAAAATAGAATTAGTGGAAAAGTTGTTATATTTTTTAGTAAAATGAGAGTGAATTAGGGGAAAATTTTCCATGTTTTTTTTTTTTATTGGAATCAGAAGGAAATTAGTGGAAACGTTTCCTTGATTTTTGAGTGGAATGAGAACAAATTATTGGAAAAGTTTCCATATTTTCTAGTAGAATGAAAATGAAATCAGTGGAAAAGTTTCTATATTTTTTTTTGTAGAATGAGAATATACTAGGCAAAACTTTTCCATATTCTTATTGGAATGAGAATGAAATTAGAGAAAACATTTCCTTAATTTTTTAGTAAAATGAAAATTAAATTAGTGGAAAAGTTTCTAAATTTTTTTTTTTTAGTAGAATGAGAATATATTAGGGGAAACTTTTCCATATTTTTATTGGAATGAGAATGAAATTAGGGGAAACGTTTCCTTAATTTTTGAGTGGAATGAGAATGGAATTAGTGGAAACGTTTCCAGATTTTTTTAATGGAATGAGAATGGAATTAGTGGAAACGTTTCCAGATTTTTTTAATGGAATAAGAATGGAATTAGTGGAAACGTTTCCAGATTTTTCTAATGGAATGAGAATGGAATTAGTGAAAACATTTCCAGAATTTTTTAATGGAATGAGAATGGAATTAGTGGAAACGTTTCCAGATTTTTTTAATGGAATTAGTGGAAACGTTTCCAGATTTTTTTTTAATGGAATGAGAATGGAATTAGTGGAAACGTTTCCATATTTTTTTAATGGAAGGAGAATGGAATTAGTGGAAACGTTTCCAGATTTTTTTGATGGAATGAGAATGGAATTAGTGGAAACGTTTCCAGAATTTTTAATGGAATGAGAATGGAATTACTGGAAACGTTTCCAGATTTTTTTGATGGAATGAGAATGGAATTAGTGGAAACGTTTCCAGATTTTTTTGAGTGGAATGATAATGAAAGTAGTAGAAACGTTTTAAGATTTTTTGATTGGAATGATAATAATAATAGTGGAAACGTATCCAGATTTTTTTATTGGAAAGATAATCAAAATAGTGGAAACGTTTCTATATTGTTTTATCGGAATGAGAATGAAATTAGTGGAAACGTTAATATTGTTCCTATAGATAAATCTAGATTAAAGATTAGACCATCTTTGCCATAGGTTCGCTGTAACTAATTAAGAAATCTCTACAGAACTGCTTATAACAATTAAGGTTGCGGTGGTCGATGTGGTAACGTCCCTGACTAGTAAACGTCAGACTGGGGTTCGAGTCCCGCTCAAATTTGTTAGTTTCTTTGGTCTCTGCAACCTTACTATTCTTGTGAGCTAAGGATGGGATGTTTAAGGGAGCTTATAGGGCTGTCTACTGAGTCATCATCAGCCATTGCCTGGCCCTCCTTGGTCCTATCTTGGGTGGAGAGGGGACTTGGGCGCTGATCATATGTGTAAAGGGTCAGTTTCTTGGGCATTGTCCTGCTTGCTAGGCCAATGTCACTGTCCCTTGCTTCTTTCATTCATTACCGGACTTTAAACTTTTAAAACCACTCTATATCAGTTATCACTTTTTACTTTTGTTTCTTATCCCCTTCTTCTTCTTCCTTTCCTTCATCTTCTTCTTCTTCTTCTTCTTCTTATTCTTGCTGTTGTTCTTCTTCCGTGTTTCATATTCAAACTTGCAGCGACTATTTATGTTGAACAGTCTGACATAAGTTTCTCTTCATAGTTTATATATGACAGATCGGTTTTGACGTTGTGAGTCATCGCAAGACATTTTATATTCTTTCTTCATTGCTTCTTATATAGTTTATTCATTTTTTCATTTCATTTCTTCACTGGTCTATATTTCCCTGTTGGACTCCTTGTGTTTATAGCACTATTCTTTACCAACTAGTCCTTTAGCTTAGCTAGTATTATTCCATATATAATAAAGAGCAAGGGTGTGGCTATCTATCTATCTATCTATCTATCTATCTATATATATATATATACATATATATAAAATATATATAAATATATACTTTATGTATACATATATATATATATATACATATATGATATATATAAATATATACTCTAT
>NC_090730.1:163407270-163409770 GCF_036898095.1 Palaemon carinicauda | reverse complement strand
GTTGGAGCCATCGATGGGCTAATCAATTATCGATTGGCTCAGTAATTATTTACAAACGATGCAACAAATGAGATAAGAGGCTTATCAGATATCCAGCCATGGATAAGCAATGGCCTTATCAGATTATTTCCGACGACATATTAGATCTCTTCCCCTTCCTGCTAATTTTAATTTTGAGATCCGGCTCCTCTTTTTAGATTGTTCTCGCTCTTTCGGTTTTAGCTTCTTGATAATCAATGACGTATGTTCATTCAAAACTGGGATAGTATTAAGGTTGCTCTTCGGGATTATTATTATTATTATTATTATTATTATTATTATTATTATTATTGTTGTTGTTGTTGTTATTTTATTTTTATTACTATTATTATTATTATTATTATTGTTGTTGTTGTGAATATTATTTTTTTATAATTATTATTATTATTATTATTATTATTATTATTATTGATGTTGTTGTTGTTGTTGTTGGTATTATTATTATTATTATTATTATTATTATTATTATTATCATTGTTGTTGTAAAAGACGAATGCTTTAAACCCAAGGGGTCCAACAAGGAAAATATCCCAGTGAGAAAGGAAACAAGGAGACAAATAGAACAGCGTGCCTGAGTGTACCCTCATGGAAGAGAACTCTAACCCAAGACAATGAAAGACTATGATACAGAAGCTATGGCACTACCCAAGATTAGAGTATAATGGTTTGAATTTGTAGCGTCCTTCTCCTAGAAGAGCTGCTTACCATAGCTAAAGAGTCTCTTCTACCCTTACCAAGAGGAAAGTGGTCACTGAACAATTACAGTACAGTATTTAAACCCCTGAGTGAAAGATAATTTTTCGGTTTTCTGAGAGTTGTCAGGTGTATGAGGAAAGTGGAGAGTATATAAAGAATAGGGCTGACTATTCTGTGTGTGTCGGCAAGCGAAAATTGATCTGTAACCATAGTACTATCTGGCCAGTCAATGGACCCAATAACTCTCTTGCTGTAGTATCTCAGCCACCCGTTGGCCAACTTCCTCCTCCTCCTCCTACTACTACTTCTACAACTACTACTACTACTACAATCTAGTTGAAGGTTGGGAGATAAGCAAGATATTTGCTTTTATAGGTACTTCTGCTATCAGTGTTTGAGTTGAATTTTACTAAAAGCAAAGTGGAACACATTAACGAATGGTAATAATAACGGTAGTAGTAGTAGTAGTAGTAGTAGCAAAAAAGCGCTAAAAGCACTGCTATTTCATCGAATACCCTAAAATCACCAAAATCATTACTCGATCATTTTACGTAATATCACATATCGAGTTCTAACCAACCTTAGATTTTTATCTCTCCCCCAGTCACCCTTCCCATGCAAGCTGCAATCGATACCAGTCCTCGTTAATTAACTCATTGAGAGTAACCATTTCCATTAAGTCGATGTGTCTATTCTCAATCATGATTCCTGTTACGGACGAGGGTTGGCTGTGTGTGTTAATTGGATTCTGACTTGTAATGGTGCATAGCTTTCTTCAGTGTAAAAACTAATAGAGCACTATTATTATCGTTGTTGTTATTGTTGTTGTTGTTGTTGTTGTTACTAGCTGAGCTACAACCCTAGTCTGAGCAGCAGGATGCTGTAAGCTAAAGGGTTCATTATTATTATTATTATTATTATTATTATTATTATTATTATTATTATTATTAGCTAAGCTACAACCCTAGTTTGAACAGCAGGATGCTGTAAACTAAAGGGTTCATTATCATTATTATCATCATAATATTATTGTTATTATTATTATTACTATTATTATTATTATTATTATTATTATTATTATTATTATTATTATTATTATTATTATTATTATTATTATTATTATTATTATTATTATTAGCTAAGCTACAACTCTAGTTTGAGCAGCAGAATGCTGTAAGCTAAAGGGCTCATTATTATTATTATTATCATCATCATCATCATCATCATCATATTATTATTATTATTATTATTATTATTATTATTATTATTATTATTATTATTATTATTACTACTACTAGCTAAGCTATAATCCTAGTTTGAAAAGAAGGATGATATAAGCCCAAGGGCGCTAACAGGGAAAATAGCTGATTGAGGGTACACTTGGGCAAACTATTCCATCTAATTTCTCTTCCTCTTGTTTTGTTAAAGATTTTGTAGTTTATATAGGAAATATTAATTTAATGTTGTCACTGTTCTTGAAATATTTTATTTTTCCTTGTTTCCTTTCCTCACTGGGGTAATTTCCCAGTTGGGTCCCCTGGGTTTATAGCATCCTGCTTTTCCAAATAGGGTTGTAGCTTAGCAAGTAATAATAATAATGATAATAATAATAATAATAATAATAATAATAATAATAATAATAATAATAATAATAATAATAGAATAGTGTACTTGAGTACACTCCGCAAGTGTTTTATGAATAGAGAGTTGACGAAAGTGGGCCACTGCGTTTTATATACAGGTCCGTTTATATACTGTATACTGT
>NC_090730.1:163392270-163404770 GCF_036898095.1 Palaemon carinicauda | reverse complement strand
AAGCAGTTATAGAATACTGTTTTGAAAGCAATAACAATGTACAGTTCTGAAAGCAGTAAGAGAATACTGGTCTGAAAGCAGTAAGAGAATGCTGCTTTGAAATCAGTAACAGAGTGTTGTACTTGAAGCAGTAACAGAATATTGTGATTAAAGAAGTAACAGAGTGCTGTACTTGGAGCAGTAACAGAATACTGCTTTGAAAGCGGTAACAGAATACTGTACTAAAGGCAATAAGAGAATACTGTTCTGAAAGCAGTAACTGAATACTGTTCTGAAAGCGGTAACAGATTACAGTACTAAAGGCAATAACAGAATACTGTTTTGAAAGCAATAAAAGAATACTGTTCTGAGAGCAGTATAAGAATACACTATGAAAGTATTAACAGAATAGTGTTCTGAAATCAGTAACAAAATACTCGTCTGAAAGCATTAACAGAATACTGTTCTGAAAGTAGTAACAGAATACTGTTCTGAAAGCAGTAACAGAATACTGTTCTGAAAGTAGTAAAACATTACTAATGTTTTACCACTGAATACTGTCCTGATTAGCACACTTATTTTCTGTTGTGTCTAGATGACTTAGAATTGTCTAGGGAACCTTTTGACTCTTTTAAAGCCAAATTTCCCTCTATTCTAACTCTTTTTCATCAGTCGAAATTTGAAAGGTCCAAGAATTTCTTTGAGGTTCAGCCCAAATAATTTTCTCCCCCTTCATCTTCCCTGACACCAAGGAGTGTGGCGCTTGGCTTTCCCGTTGATTAACTCCCATATTTTTCTAGTTACTCGAGATCTCAATTCGATGGAGGCGTTAGCTTGGCTGGAGAGTAATTAATCTCGCAATAATGGTGTTGTCTGAAAAGCAATGAGAGCTTTACTCTCATGCCTCTTCAATGATTTTTGGTTAATAACAGACGTTAGTTACCCTAAGAGTTTGGTGCCAGATGATATAACTAGAGGGGCTTTTAGTTGAGCACAGACCTCCGCCGTAACAGCTTATTTCTCGACCCTGAGCTTAACCTTTGACCTTAACTTGTATTAATTGGCGTTGATTTTCATACACTCAAATATAAACTAAGTTTGAAGTTTCTGTGACAACGGTGTCAAACTTAAGGCTCATTACGTGAATGACACATTTTGCTTGACCTTGACCTTGACCTTTGACCTTAACATGTATTAATTGGCGTTGATTTTCATACACTCAAATATGAACCAAGTTTGAAGTTTCTGTGACAACGATGTCCAAACTTAAGGCTCATTACGTGAATGACACATTTTGCTTGACCTTGACCTTGACCTTTGACCTTAACATTTATTGATTGGCGTGGATTTTCATACACTCAAATATGAACCAAGTTTGAAGTTCCTGTGACAACGACGTCCTAACTTATGGCTGATTACGTGAATTGGACATTTTGCTTGGCCATAACCTTGACCTTTGACCATGACCTTCCAAAATATAATCATTTCCAGCTTTTTATATAAAAGTTAAGCCCTACAGTTTTCATTATTCTCCGATTAAAATTGTGGCCATGAAGCTGTTCACATTCACACACACACAAACATACAAAACGGGTGAAAACATAACCTCCTTCCAACTTTGTTGGCGGAAGTAATAAAGGTCTCGGACTTTTATAACGAAGTATAATGATTGGAAGATAGTAATCGTGCCTTGAACTCAAGTCCAAAAATAGCTCAAAGGAGAGACCCATGGATAATGGTTCCGTCGTTTAAACCTTTTACTGCCAGTTGTAAATTCAAAAAAAATTCTGATGTAGCAAAACCTTCCAAGATCACCCAAACAATAACGTGTTGATATTCATTGGAAAGCTCTCTTCAATACCTTCCTAAAAGTACCAACTTGCAATGGTTTAGGTCAGTGGTTCCCAAACTGGGGGGCGCGCCCCACTAGGGGGGCGTGAGGACGATACAAGGGGGGCGTGAAGTCATCTGCTCGAAATTACTTGTTTAATAGAATAATAAAATCATTAAAAGAACAAATATCTGTCATTACATAAATTGTGCCTTAGTCTCATAAGTATTTCCAAATATTATATGCCATACTTTCAAATTATCTATTCTTAAAATTGCAACTCAATTTTGCCAATTTGCTAATATTCAAACTTTTTTTCGGCCACTTTGAACCAAATGTTTCGTTTTTAGTTACTGGAATGTACTATTATTTGTTTGAGTGGCTTTCATTATTAAAATGTAATACGAACAGAAATCTGTTTTCCTGTACAATGCTAAGAAATAAATGTAAGAATCATTTCTTATATAAAAAGAAATCGGGGGGGGGGGGGGGGGTCGTACCTGTCTACTGGAAGCAAAAAGGGGGCGTCAGCTAAGTTAGTTTGGGAAACACTGGTTTAGGTAATTTAAAAAGATTTTTCCCTTTTTCAAATTTTGACTATGTCACCGATTTTAAAAAATTTTCCCTTTTTCAAACTTTGACCAAGTGACTGTGTTCGTAAAGTTTTGTAGTGCGATGAGGTCGATGTCAACATGACAAAGATTTTATCCATAGTTATAATTTCTTTCCGAAAAATTTCTAGGCATATATTTCTAGTTGTTAGTTTTCTTTTTGTAAATTTAATATCTCCCCCATATAATGAAGAACAAGTGTCTGGTTATATATATATATATATATATATATATATATATATATATATATATATATATATATATATGTATATATATATGTATATATATATATATATATATATACATATATATATATATATATATATATATATATGTATGTATATGCATATATATACACACATATATATATATATATATATATACATATATATATATATATATATATATATATATATATATATATATATATATATATATATATGTGTGTGTGTGTGTGTGTGTGTGTGTGTGTGTTTGTGTGTGTGTGTGTGTGTTTATAAGCTGAAAATGCAGTCAAGAAGGAAATGAACAACAATGTTATAAATGTATGACAGTTAAAGCTAACACTGTATTTTAAGCTCCCTAAATTATAGCATTGATGGTACAGGAGTTGAGTGTTAACTCTGACATATAGCTCTAAATCCAGACTTTATAAGCAAAGGGTCTGTTTGGAATAAAATGTTAGAGCGAGTAATTCCTTTGAACTTCGTTATTATAGAATGTGAAACTGAGCGAATACAGCTCTCTCTCTCTCTCTCTCTCTCTCTCTCTCTCTCTCTCTCTCTCTCTCTCTCTCTCTCTCTCTCTCTATATATATATATATATATATATATATGTGTGTGTGTGTGTGAGTATATATACGTATATACTATATATATATATATATATATATATATATATATATATATATATATATATATATATATATATGTGTGTGTATGTGTGTGTGTGTATTTGTGTGTATTTGTGTGTATTAGTGAACTGTAAAACTTTAACGTGGTGAAACGGTTTGAGTATTGCCATGATCAGCAAATCTGTACTAGGATAATTTTTTACATGGTTATATGTATAAAATGATTTGGAGAGAGAGAGAGAGAGAGAGAGAGAGAGAGAGAGAGAGAGAGAGAGAGAGAGAGAGAGAGAGAGAGAGAGAGAGAGAGAACATTTTTAATATCAAACCCATTCCATGAAACAACCTACTCAGAGAGAAATGAATAAAAAAAAGTAACTGAGAATATAATATCAAATGTTTTTCCCTGTTAAAAAAATACACTTGAAATGACTTGGCTCTTAAAACATAATAACCCCCTTTTTTCTACTCATCAATTGCACAGAATGACAGCGAGATGAAGTTTCCATTTTCACAACTTCAAAGACATCAGGAGGCGATTTGAAATTCAAATCATTGCTCATGAATATATAATGATTGTTTAACAATTTCCTTCTTTCATTTGCATAGGCTTGATGGAAGGTGTGACAATGGAAGGCGATTGTATACCGACGGTATGAGGCTGGCTCGTGTGTGTGTTTTTTTTTTTTTTTTTTTTTTTCTTTTTGTATTAGTGCAGTGTATCTTCGTCTGAGTTTGTACTTGATAGGTAATGTATATATGTATAACTGTACATATCTATCTATCTATCTCTCTATCTATGTATATATATATATATATATATATATATATATATATATATATTCCGTATTTTTCTTATATTATATATACATATATATATATATATATATATATATATATATATATATATATATATATATATATATAAATCAGTGTCTGTTGAGCATACTAGAATTAAGTTTTATATGTATATATATATATGTATATATATAATATATATATATATATATATATATATATATATATATATATATATATATATATATATATATTAGTTACGTGAAACCTCCCAGTTTTTAATGTGAAGAAAACTAGTTGGTAATGATTATTGAATACGGCTTTTCGATCAGGTTAGGTTAGGTTAGCCTAGGTTAGGTTATGAGTTCTTATTCGGTTGTTTAGAATTATGGATTTCAATATGATAATAGGAAAGAAACCAATAATTGAATTATTACCTCCACCAACGAAGTTGGAAGGAGGTTATGTTTTACCCCCTGTTTATGTTTGTTTAAGTGTGTGTGTTTATGTTTGTGAACAGCTTCCTGGCCACAATTTTAATCGTAGAGTAATGAAACTTGCAGGGATCAACTGTTATGTAAAAAGCTGAAAGTCGTTCAATTTTGAAAGGTCAAGGAAAATGTCCAATTCACGTAATCAGCCATAAGTTTGGACATCGTTGTCACAGAGACTTCAAACTTGGTTCATATTTGCGAGTATGAAAATTCACGCAAATTAATACATGTTAAGGTCAAAGGTCAAGGACAATGTTGAGGAAAAGGTCGAGAAATAAGCTGCCGCGGCAGAGGTCTGCCACTGAGTGTCCCTCTAGTTCTTAATGTTTTTCCTTTGGCATAATCATCACTGTAAATTAGATACTGAAGCATCCTCTACGAACAGTTTTGATTGTAGTCTAAAGGTTAGACAGCAGACAACTAAAGAGAAGGACGTCGTTCCAATATTGGAAGGAAAAACTAAAAACAATGTGTTTATAGCATTATGTCTATGTATTGGAAGACTTGCAAATAGTATTTAGCCCCTTTTCGTATAGAGACTTTCAATTAGTATTTAGTTCCCCTGCATTACTAAATTGTAATTAATTTGAGTAATAACAGATTTAGCAGATTTGAGAACAAAGCCCTCAGAGGGATATTGGGAGTTAAAATGGTAGGGCAGGATTAGAAATGAAACTATAAGAGATTATTTGAGTGCCATATGTGGATGAGATCACGGTGAGGGGTAGATGGAGATGCCTTGGGCATGCTCTTCTCACTACCAAAGAGAGATTAGTTCACCATACTTTCAACTGGGCTCCACGAAACTATAAGAGAGATTACTCGAGTGCCATATGTGGATGAGATCATAGCGAGGGGATAGATAGAGATGGTTTGGGCATGCTCTTCGCACTTACCAAGAGAAATTAGTTCACCAAATTTTCAACTGGGCTCCAAAAGGCACTAGAAAAGTTGGAAGACCCAGGCCTACATGGCTGAGGACTATGAAGCGTGAAGTAGGAGATGGTGAATGGAGAAATATTGATTTGAAAGCTCAAGATAGAGACGACTGGTGAGATCTAACCGAGGTCCTTTGCGTCAATAGGCGTAGGAGGTTTTTATGATGAATAAATTATAGATGTTTTTGCAGTCAAATGTAAATACTAGTGTTGCAAAACTTTTAGAGACCTTTGGTGTTTGAGTTTGTAATTAGTGTTATGAACAGCCATAAAGGAGAAAGGAGGATTATTTACTTTAATGCTTTAATTCTCTCTCTCTCTCTCTCTCTCTCTCTCTCTCTCTCTCTCTCTCTCTCTCTCTCTCTCTCTCTCTTCAAATTTCCCTCGAATCTCTTTGATTTGGGCGTAGACAATATTGCATTTGTTGATCAGACACTTCCAATAATCGCTCTCTCTCTCTCTCTCTCTCTCTCTCTCTCTCTCTCTCTCTCTCTCTCTCTCTCTCTCTCTCTAGGACCCGTTATTATTTTTATTCTTGTATTATAGCCTCTCTCTCTCTCTCTCTCTCTCTCTCTCTCTCTCTCTCTCTAGGACCCGTTATTATTTTTATTCTTGTATTATAGCCTCTCTCTCTCTCTCTCTCTCTCTCTCTCTCTCTCTCTCTCTCTCTCTCTCTCTCTCTAGGACTCATTATGATTGTTATTTTCTTGTATTATAGCCTCTCTCTCTCTCTCTCTCTCTCTCTCTCTCTCTCTCTCTCTCTCTCTCTCTCTCTCTCTCTCTCTACCTGAAACGAATAGTTTAAAGCCAATTATAAAAAACGTATATCACAGAGCGAAGAGCGAATCCACAGAAGAATAGCGCAATGGAATGGGACACAAAAGGCCTCCTGAAACGAAGTCGAAATAAAAGATCTGGGTCGTTTCACGGATGAATTATCCTTAATTAATTTTGCGCCAACTTCTGACAGAGTAATTGAGATTGGACTTCTTTTTTTTTTTTTTTTTTTTTTTTTTGCTTGTAACCTCATTAGGACAGTGCGTTGCCATTAAGGCCAAGTCTGTGTTTTTTTTTTCAATGGTGCTCTGCTTTGGTTTAAAGTGTCCTCTGTTGTTGTTATTATTATTATTATTATTATTATTATTATTATTATTGTTAATAATATTATAATTATAATTATTATTATTATTATTAATATTCTTATCATTAATATTATTATTATTATTGTTGTTGTTGTTGTTGTTGTTGTTACTATTTTAATGATTATTATTAATAATATTAATATAATTTTAATAATAATAATAATAATAATAATAATAATAATGATAATAATAATAATGATAATAATGATAAACATGATAATAATAATAATAATAATAATGATGATAGTAATAATAATAATAATAATTATTATTATTATTATTATTATTATTATTATTATTGTAATTCTTTTCAACTAATAACCTTAATATATATATCATTTACTTATAAAGGAGCAGAACATATCATTAATATTATATAACTACACATACATAACCATTTATCTATATGTGTGCATATATATGAATGTATATATGCACTGAATATGTGTGTAAACACGGGCAATATCATTCTCTAGAAGCCAGAAATTTTAGCAAAGAAACCTATTGAACTCTTGAGTGTACCCTCAGGCAAGAGAACCCTAACCCAAGACCGTGGAAGACCATGATACATAGGCCATGGCACTACCCAAGGTTAGATAACAATGGTTAAAGAGGTGCTTACTTGATATTCTTCATTAGTTCAGCTGTGTCTTTGGTGTCCTTTCTTGCTAGGTATTATGTAAGCGTCTGCGTAAAGGTATCATATCTCATTTATAGGATAATGAGCAAGTGTCTGGATATATATATATATATATATATATATATATATATATATATATGTCTGTGTGTGTGTGTATATATATATATGTGTATGTATATATATATATATATATATATATATATATATATATATATATATATATATGTGTGTGTGTGTATGTATGTATGTATATTTGTATGTATATATATATATATATATATATATATGTATATATATATTTATATATTTATATATATATATATGTATGTATGTATCTATGTATGTATATACAGTATATATACGTGTGTGTGTGTATGTGTGTGTATATTTCCTGTCATGATGAACGGCATTGCCATATGACTACTCGTTCTCTCCCAATTTTTTCGGGTAGGGAGAGGGAGTAGTCATACCCTCTAGAGAAGGTGTACCCCGAGAAGTATACTCGAAAACCACAATCGCCCACAAATTGCCAAAACTGCCATGTTGTAGTTTGGAAAGTGGGAATGAGTGTGGAGGATTGAATATGTGTGTGTACGTATGCATATCTATCTAAATAATTTCCTGTCATTTTGACAGGTTGCGTATACTAGAGTCAATTTATTTTAATGAGGTGCATTTGCACTGACTCGCAATGTTGCCCTTTTAGCTCGGAAAAGTTTCCTAACCGCTGATTGGTTAGAATTATTTTGTCCAACCAATCAGCGACTAGGAAACTTTTCCGAGCCAAAAGGACACCCCTGCGAGTCAGTGCAAATATGCCTCATTAAAGAAAATTGACTATAGTACGTAATATCCACCCTTTGCCCTCTATCCAATGGGTTCAAAGTTTCTCTCACCAGACAAAAGACGACGTCATTCATATCAGACGTTAGGAAACTTTTCCGAGCCAAAAGGGCACCCCTGCGAGTCAGTGCAAATGCGCCTCATTAAAAAAAATTGACTATAGTACGTAATATCCTCTCTTCGCCCTCTATCCAATGGGTTCAAATTTTCTTGCACCAGACAAAAGACGACGTCGTTCATATTAGACGTTAAGAAACTTTTCCGAGCAAAAAGGACACCCCTGCGAGTCAGTGCAAATACGCCTCATTAAAAAAAAATTGACTATAGTACGTAATATCCTCGCTTCGCCCTCTATCCAATGGGTTCAAATTTTCTTGCACCAGACAAAAGACGACGTCGTTCATATTAGACGTTAAGAAACTTTTCCAAGCAAAAAGGACACCCCTGCGAGTCAGTGCAAATACGCCTCATTAAAAAAAAATTGACTATAGTACGTAATATCCTCGCTTCGCCCTCTATCCAATGGGTTCAAATTTTCTTGCACCAGACAAAAGACGACGTCGTTCATATTAGACGTTAAGAAACTTTTCCGAGCAAAAAGGACACCCCTGTGAGTTAGTCCAAATGCGCCTCATTAAAAAAAGGGACTATAGTACGTAATATCCTTTGTTCGCCCTCTATCCAATGGGTTAAAATTTTCTTGATCCAGACAAAACACGACGTCGTTCATATCAGACGTTAAGAAACTTTTCCGAGCAAAAAGGACACCCCTGCGAGTCAGTGCAAATACGCCTCATTAAAAAAAAATTGACTATAGTACGTAATATCCTCGCTTCGCCCTCTATCCAATGGGTTCAAAGTTTCTTGCACCAGACAAAAGACGACGTCGTTCATATCAGACGTTAGGAAACTTTTCCGAGCCAAAAGGGCACCCCTGTGAGTTAGTCCAAATGCGCCTCATTAAAAAAAGGGACTATAGTACGTAATATCCTTTGTTCGCCCTCTATCCAATGGGTTAAAATTTTCTTGCTCCAGACAAAAGACGACGTCGTTCATATCAGACGTTAGGAAACTTTTCCGAGCAAAAAGGACACCCCTGCGAGTCAGTGCAAATACGCCTCATTAAAAAAAAATTGACTATAGTACGTAATATCCTCGCTTCGCCCTCTATCCAATGGGTTCAAAGTTTCTTGCACCAGACAAAAGACGACGTCGTTCATATCAGACGTTAGGAAACTTTTCCGAGCCAAAAGGTCACCCCTGTGAGTTAGTCCAAATGCGCCTCATTAAAAAAAGGGACTATAGTACGTAATATCCTTTGTTCGCCCTCTATCCAATGGGTTAAAATTTTCTTGCTCCAGACAAAAGACGACGTCGTTCATATCAGACGTTAGGAAACTTTTCCGAGCCAAAAGGGCACCCCTGTGAGTTAGTCCAAATGCGCCTCATTAAAAAAAGGGACTATAGTACGTAATATCCTTTGTTCGCTCTCTATCCAATGGGTTCAAATTTTCTCGCACCAGACAAAAGACGACGTCGTTCATATCAGACGTTAGGAAACTTTTTAGAGCCAAAAGGACACCTCTGCGAGTCGGTGCAAATGCGCCTCATTAAAAAAAGTAGACTATAGTACGTAATATCCTCGCTTCGCCCTCTATCCAACGGGTTCAAATCTCCTCGCAGCAGACAAAAGACGACGTTCATATCAGTCATTAGGAAACTTTTCCGAGCCAAAAGGACACCCCTGCAAGTCAGTGCAAATGCGCCTCATTAAAAAAAATTGACTATAGTAATATCCTTCCTTCGCCCTCTATCCAACGGGTTCAAATCTCCTTGCAGCAGACAAAAGACGACGTCGTTCATATCAGACGTTAAGACTGCAATACGAGGAAATGAAATCTCGGGAAATTGCGTTAATATCGTGCAAGATTGAGGGTAAATGGCCACACATCACGAAACACTCTTATATAAAAGGCCTGAGAAGGAACAGCTGCTTTTGGGAGGAGCTCTTAGAGGCTGGGTTATGGGGGGAAAAAAAGGCCTTCGAAGAATGGTGGTGGTGGGGAGGGAAGGGAAGGGGAGGAGATTAACTCCGGAGGAAGAATAGGATAGGTTGGGGAATAGGATTCTTTTGATGATTTCTTGGGAAATTTTTTATTTTATATTTTGAGGAATTTTTTATTTTATGATATTTTGGGAAATTTGGTTTTATGATATTTTTGGGAATTTCTAATTTTATGATATTTTTGGAGAATTTTTTTATTTTATGATATTTTGGGAATTTTGGTTTTATGATATTTTGGGGAATTTTTTTATTTTTTCATATTCTTGGAGAATTTTTTATTTTATGACATTTTTCGGGAATTATTGATTTTAAGATATTTTTTGGAATTTTTCATTTTGATATTTTAGGGAATTTTTGGATTTTATGCTATCATATGTTATTTACCTCCGTCAACGAAGTTGGAAGGAGGTTAGGTTTTCGCTCCTGTTTGTGATTGTATGTGCGTGTTTTTGTTTGTTTGTTTGTAAACAGCTTCCTGGCCACAATTTTAACCGTAGAGTGATGAAACATACAGGGATTAACTGTTATGTTAAAAGCTGGAAATGATTAAATTTTAGAAAGTTAAGGTCAAAGGTCAATATTACGGTCAAGCAAAATGTTCAATTCATGTAATCAACCATAAGTTCGGACATCGTTGTCATAGAGATTTCAAACTTGGTTCATATTTAAGTGTAGGAAAATCTACGTCAATAGATGCACGTTAAGGTCAAAAGTCAAGGTAAAAGGTCAAGGTTACAGGTCAAGGTCATGGTCAAGCAAAATGTCCAATTCACATAATCACCCATACGTTTGGACATCGTTGTCACAGAGACTTCAAACTTGGTTCATATTTGAGTGTATGGAATTCCACGCTAATTAATACCTGTTAAGGTCAAAGTTCAAGGTTAAGGTCGAGCAAAAGGTCGAGAGATAAGAGGCTGCGTCGGCGGTCTGCACTTTACTGAGTGTCCCTCTAGATTATTCCAGTTTCTTTATTGTGTTTTTCATCCGTCATAACTCCAACGATTGGGACGAAGCCAGACTGACTGGCTTGTAAACTAATTCCAATCAATTAATCCTTATAATCCTTTCAGGTCAGAGGTCAGAGGTCAAGTTCCGAGATGATTGAGTGTCGGGCTTTGAAGATTAGGAAATGATGATTATTATGATGTTGATAAAGATTATGATTATTTAGAATGAGAATGTTTCATGTATCAATAAGAAAAAACAAACCTTGGCATCAGCACAGTTTAAGATATGACTCTAGTTTATGGAATAAGATTTTGAAATACTCGTTCATCACCCCTATATGATGATTAGCTAGTGTCTGGCTATATATAAATACTGTATAAATATTATATATATATATATATATATATATATATTTATATATATATATATATATATATATATATATATATATATATATATATATATATATATTATATATATATATATATACACATATATACTGACAGGAATGCCTGCTCATGGAATATGACGTGAATAATGATTATAGAAAACTTTGGTTTCAAATAGAAGATTAAAACTCCTTTAAACCTCACAGTATATATATATATATATATATATAGTGTGTGTGTATATATATATATATATATATATATATATATATATATATATATATATAAATTAGGTATATTCAAAAACGGAATAAAAAAAATCATTAAACAAATCAAAATAAAATAGTCACAGATGAAATCATACATTATGAAAACCCTCGCTATTTCGCAAATGAATTCGTCCTCATTATTATTCCGCCTGAACAAATATGATTCCTATTTTGTAATGATCTCTTTCCTGTGTTCTTCATAATCTGTTTTTCTCTGCTGTTCTAATCATTCCTTGTCTTTTAATGATGTTTCTCTAATCATTTTTGTATTACCTATTTTCAAGATTGTGGAGACCGATGTGGTAACCTCCCTGACTGGTGAACGCCAGACTGGGGTTAGAGTCCCGCTCAAACTCGTTGCGTTTTTGGTCGTTACAACCTTACCATCTTTGTGAGCTAAGGATAGTGGGTTTGGGGGAGTCTATAGGTCTATCTGCTGAGTCTTCATCAGCCAATGCCTGGATTTTGGCCCTAGCTAGAGGGGAGAGGGGCTTGGGCGCTGATGCATATATGATCAGTCTTTGGGACATTGTCCTGCTTGATAGGGCAATGTCACTGTCCCTTGCCTCTGCCATTCTTGAGTGGCATTTAAACCTTTATTATTGTTTTATTTTTATTGTCTATTTTTGCTTGTGCGTGTAATAAAATGCCCTTTCTGAGAGGGGATACCTTAACGTGGTGAAAAGGTTTGTGTATCACC
>NC_090730.1:163371369-163388869 GCF_036898095.1 Palaemon carinicauda | reverse complement strand
AGTTTATCAACGGCAAAATTACTTGTGGGTGAATGGTTTGGGGGGAATGTGACTAATGGTCTAAGAACCCCCGCCCTGAGGGAAGCTCCGGGCACTCTGGGTATATATATGTGTATGCTTTTGTGTGTGCGTGTGTGTGTGTATGGATGATTTCACAAGCAAGATGTACCCACATGAAAGTAATTCAAACATTACAAATATTTTTTACATTTACCCAGACTAAGTTTTTCATTTTGTACTCCCGCGACTATACAACATGATTTATTCTGTGCCAGGAATTAATGACGAAATTTTAAATTTAATATAAATCATTAACCGATAATTAAATCTATGGATCACTTCACCTTACGCATTAATTCACCTGTGACATGTCCTAATTAACTAAGTAGTTATTCAACCACACGATTACCGGGCCGATCGAAAAAGGGAAACACAGACTGACGAACGAGGGAATTAATTGAATAAGCGAACAGGATAGGAAAGAGGGAATGTAATCCAAGCGTTATTAGAGAACATCATCAATATGTTATGAGGAGAACAGTAAATTTAGAGGCGAATATATTTCAGGAATCAATTTGCAGGATAATTAATAAGTTGATATTTATGGATGCTGCGTGACCAGTGCTAATATTTGCTTCATGCGGTTGCAAAGCAGGTTTGGTTATTGTTGGTGTTTTTTGTTTTTAAATGTATCTTGTTTGTTTTTAGATTCTGAGTCGATAAGCAAGGATATGCATGCACTTATATATATATTATATATATATATATATATATATATATATATATATATATATATAATATATATATTATATATATATATATATATATATATATATATATATATATATATATATACATACACATAGATGTATATATATATACATATGTGTGTACATTTATATATGTATATATATATATATATATATATATATATATATATATATATATATATATATATATATATATATATATATATATATATATATATATATATATATAAAGTGTACCCATTTATCTATGCATTTGTCTTAATATTGAAATCTGGAAATTTTAGTGTCATGCTTTTTGTGCCATAAACATTTCTTTTACATTTAATTGCATAGTCTCCCCATTATTATTATTATTATTATTATTATTATTATTATTATTATTATTATTATTATTATTATTATTATTATTATTATTAATTGCTAAGCTACAACCCTAGTTGGAAAAGCAGAATGCTATAATTCTAGGGGTTCCAACAGGGAAAATAGCCCAGTGAGGAAAGGAAACAAGGAAAAAATAAATATTTTAAGAATAATGTTACAATAGATATCTCCTCTATAAACTGTAAAAACTTTAACAAAACATGAGGAAGAGAAATTTGATAGAATAGTGTGCCCAAGAGTACCCTCAAGCAAGAGAAATCTAACCCAAGATAGTGGAAAACCATGGTACAGAGGCTATGGCACTACCCAAGATTAGATAATAATGTTTCGATTTTGGAGTGTCCTTCTCCTAGAAGAGCTGCTTACCATAGCTAAAGAATCTCTTCTACCCTTACCAAGAGGAAAGTAGCCACTGAACAATTACAGTGCAGTAGTTAACCCCTTGGGTGAAAAAGAATTGTTTGGTAATCTCAGTGTCGTCAGGTGTATGAGGACAGAGGAAAATCTGTAAAGAATAGGCCAGACTATTCGGTGTCTGTGTAGGCAAAGGGAAAGTGAACCGTAACCAGAGAAAGATCCAATGTAGTACTGTCTGGCCAGTCAAAGGACCCCATAACTGATCCCTAACCAAAATACTTGTCTTTCTCTATTATTCCGTGGCCAATTTTTATCTTTCATGAAGTCAAGCAGGAGTTGCATGACAAGAATAGTATAACAGTCATACTGACATACAAACATTTGAAAGACAGACAGACAATCTTCCTTTATGCAAACCTATGGTCTACCTTAACACCAACTTTGAGTAACATTTTCCTTCAATAAAAATCTACTGTATATACAATTGCTTTCTTCTAAGCCGTGATTGACTGAAATGACAAGGTATGTCTGACAGACACAATGATAGAGAAACACAGAATGGCAATCTTCTTTTCTTACATATCCATGTATGATTGCCTAACTTTGTACAAATTCGACAGAAAACTTTTCAATTGTGTGTGTTGAGTTTCCTTAATTGACAGGTGATGATAGGACGATGTTATACAATATATGAACACAATCTATTTAGGACTATTTAAACATCAAACTTTTTATTTGTAATCGTCTTAGGCGTTTTTGTTGATTAGGTGAATAAAAAGAAGTTACCGGGACTGAAGCTGTCAATCTATGATAATGTGTCCGCCCTAAACGTCAAAGATCCCAAGGGTGGTTTATTAGATAATCTAGTCATTTCTAGTGTATTTCGAAATAATTGGCATAAAATTTCAAACATGGATTGCAATCCCCGTAGAGTTTATCAACGGCAAAATTACTATTGGGTGAATGGTTTGGGGGAATGTGACTAGTGGTCACAGAACCCCCGCCCTGAGGGAAGCTCCGGGCACTCTGGGTATATTAAGTGTGTATGTGTTTAAGTGTGTGTCTGTATGTTTGTGTATGGATGGTTTAACAAATAAGATGTACCCACATGAAATTAATTCAAACCTTACAAATATTTTTTACACATATACCCAATGACTTTTAAGTTTTTCATACTGTACACCTGTGACTGTACAGCTCGATATATTCTCTGCCAGGAATTAATGAAGAAATTGTAAATTTACTATAAGTCATTAACTAATAATTAAATCTATGGATAACTTCCTGTTACGCATTAATTCACCTATGACATGTCCTAATTAACTAAGGAGTTATTCAACCACACGATTACCTGGCCAATCGAAAAAGGGAGACACAGACTAACGAACGAGGGAATTAATTGAATAAGCGAACAGGATAGGAAAGAGGGAAGGTAATCCGAGCGTTATTAGAGAACATCATCAATATGTTATGAGGGGAACAGTGAATTTAGAGGCGAATATATTTCAGGAATCAATTTGCAGGATAATGAATAAGTTGATATTTATGGATGCTGCGTGACCAGTGCTAATATTTGCTTCATGCAGTTGCAAAGCAGGTTTGGTTATTGTTGGTGTTTTTTGTTTTTTAGATGTATTTCGTTTGTTTTTAGATTCTGATTCGATAAGCAAGGATATGCATACAATTATATATATATATATATATATATATATATATATATATATATATATATATATATATATATACATAAATGTGTATATATATGTATATATATAAATATATATATATATATATATATATATATATATATATATATATATATATATATATATATATACATACGTGTGTGTGTATATATATATATATATATATATATATTATATATATATATATATATATATATATATATATATATATATAATGTACACATTTATCTATGTATTTGTCTTAATATTGAAATCTGGAAATTTTAGTGTCATGCTTTTTGTGCCTTAAACATTTCTTTTACATTTAACTGCATATTCTCCCCATTATTATTATTATTATTATTATTATTATTATTATTATTATTATTATTATTATTATTAGAAGTAGTAGTAGTAGTATTAGTAGTAGTAGTAGTATTAAATGCTTAGCTACAACCATAGTTGGAAAAGCAGAATGCTATAAGCCCAGGGGCTCCAATAGGGAAAATAGCCCTGTGAGGAAAGGAAACAAGGAAAAATGAATATTTTAAGAATATTACAATAGATATCTCCTATATGAACTATAAAAACTTTAACAAAACAGTAGGAAGAGAAATTAGATAGAATAGTGTGCCCGAGTGTACCTTCAAGCAAGAGAACTCTAACCCAAGATAGTGGAAGACCATGGTACAGAGGCTATGACACTACCCAAGACTAGAGAACAATGGTTTGATTTTGGAGTGTCCTTCTCCTAGAAGAGCTGCTTACCATAGTTAAAGAGTCTCTTGTACCCCTACCAAGAGGAAAGTGTCCACTGAACAATTGCAGTGCAGTAGTTAACCCCTTTGGTGAAAAAGAATTGTTTGGTAATCTCAGTGTTGTCAGGTGTATGAGGAAAGAGGAGCATCTGTAAAGAATAGGCCAGACTATTCGGTGTCTGTGTAGGCAAAGGGAAAGTGAACCGTAACCAGAGAGAAGGATCCAATGTAGTACTGTTGGCCAGTCAAAGGACCCCATAACTGATCCCTAAGCAAAATACTTGTCTTTCTCTATTATTTCGTGGCCAATTTCTATCTTTCATGAAGTCAAGCAGGAGTTGCGATGACAACCGTAATATAACAGTCATACTGCCAAACAAACATTTGAAAGACAGACAGACGATCTTCCTTTATGCAAACCTATGGTCTACCTTAATACCAACTTTGACTAGCATTTTCCTTTATTGAAAATCTACTGTATATACAATTGCTTTCTTTTAAACCGTGATTGACTGAAATGACAAGGTATGTCTGACAAACACAATGATAGAGAGACATATAGAATGGCAATCTTCCTTTCTTACATTTCTATGTATGATTGTCTAACTTTGTACAAATGTGACAGAAAACTTTTCAATTGTGTGTGTTGAGTTTCCTTGATTGACAGGTGATGATAGGACGATGTTATACATTATATGAACACAATCTATTTAGTACGATTTAAACATCAAAAATTTTATTTGTAATCGGCGTAGGTGTTTTTGTTGATTAGGTGAATCAAAAGAAGTTACCGGGACTGAAGCTGTTAATCTATGATACTGTGTCCGCTCTAAACGTCAAAGATCACAAGGCTGGTTTATTAGAGAATTTAGTGTCGCTCTAAATAACTGGCACCAATTTCAAACATGAAGGGCAAACCCCTTAGAGTTTACCAACGGCAAAATTACTATTGGGTGAATGGTTTGTGTGGGAACTATGACATGGTCTAAAAACCTCCGGCCGGAGGGAAGCTCCTGGCAATCTGGGTATGTATGTGTGTGTATGTGTATGTGTGTGTATGAATGGTTTAATAAATAAGATGTACCCATATGGAAGTAATCTAAACTTTACAAATATTTTTACATATACCCAAGGATTTTTAAGTTTTTCATATTGTACACCCGTGACTGTACAACATGAGTTATTCTGTGCCAGGAATTAATGAAATATTGTAAATTTACTATAAGTCATTATCCGATAATTAAATCTATGGACCACTTCACCTTACGCATTAATTCACCTATGACATGTCCTAATTAACTAAGGAGTTATTCAACCACACGATTACCGGGCCGATCGAAAAAGGGAGACACAGACTAACGAACGAGGGAATTAATTGAATAAGCGAACAGGATAGGAAAGAGGGAATCTAATCCAAGCGTTATTAGAGAACATCATCAATATGTTATGAGGGGAACAGTAAATGTAGAGGCGAATATATTTCAGGAATCAATTTGCAGGATAATTAATAAGTTGATATTTATTGATGCTGCGTGACCAGTGCTAATATTTGCTTCATGCGGTTGCAAAGCAGGTTTGGTTATTGTTGGTGTTTTTTATTTTTAGATGTATTTTGTTTGTTTTTAGATTCTGAGTCGATAAGCAAGGATATGCATGCACTTATATTATATATATATATATATATATATATATATATATATATATATATATATATATATATATATATATATATATATATATATATATTTATATATATATGTATATATACATAGATGTATATATATATGTGTGTGTATATTTTATATATATATATATATATATATATATATATATATATATATATATATATATATATATATATATATATATATATATAAAATGTACAGATTTATATATGTATTTGTCTTAATATTTAAATCTGGAAATTTTAGGGTCGTGCTTTTTGTGCCATGAACATTTCTTTTACATTTAATTGCCTATTCTCCCCTTTGTTATTATTATTATTATTATTATTATTATTATTATTATTATTATTATTAATTGCTAAGCTACAACCTTAGTTGGAAAAGCAGAATGCTATAACCCCAGGGGCTCCTACAGGGAAAATAGCCCAGTCAGGAAAGGAAACAAGGAAAAAATAAATATTTTAAGAATAATATTACAATAGATATCTCCTATATAAACTATAAAAGCTTTAACAAAACATGAGGAAGAGAAATTAGATGGAATAGTGTGCCCGAGTGTACCCTCAAGTAAGAGAACTCTAACCCAAGATAGTGGAAGACCATGGTACAGAGGCTATGGCACTACCCAAGACTAGAGAACAATGGTTTTGATTTTGGAGTGTCCTTCTCCTGGAAGAGCTGCTTACCATAGTTAAAATAGTCTCTTCTACCCTTACCAAGAGGAAAGTAGCCACTGAACAATTACAGTGCAGTAGTTAACCCCTTGGGTGAAAGAAGAATTGTTTGGTAATCTCAGTGTTGTCAGGTCTATGAGGACAGAGGAGCATCTGTAAAGAATAGGCCAGACTATTCGGTGTATGTGTAGGCAAAGGGAAAGTGAACCGTAACCAGAGAGAAGGATCAAATGTAGTACTGTTTGGCCAGTCAAAGGACCCCATAACTGATCCCTAACCAAAATACTTGTTTTTCTCTATTATTCCGAGGCCAATTTCTATCTTTCATGAAGTCAAGCAGGAGTTGCGATGACAAAGATAGTATAACAGTCATACTGACAAACAAACATTTGAAAGACAGACAGACGATCATCCTTTGTGCAAACCTATGGTCTATCTTAACACCAACTTTGACTAATATTTTCCTTTAATAAAAATCTACTGTATATACAATTGCTTTCTTCTAAACCGTGATTGACTAAAATGACAAGGTATGTCTGACAGACACAATGATAGAGAGACATACAGAATGGCACTCTTCCTTTCTTACATATCTCTGTATGATTGCCTAACTTTGTACAAATTCGACAGAAAACTTTTCAATTGTGTGTGTTGAGTTTCCTTGATTAACAGGTGATGATAGGACGATGTTATACATTATATGAACGCAATCTATTTCCGACGATTTAAACATCAAAATTTGTATTTGTAATCGTCTTAGGCGTTTTTGTTGATTAGGTGAATGAAAAGAAGTTACCGGGACTGAAGCTGGTAATCTATGATACTGTGTCCGCCCTAAACGTCAAAGATCACAAGGCCTGTTTATTAGAGAATTTAGTCACGTGTATTTCGAAATAACTGGCATAAAATTTCAAACATGGATTGCAATCCCCTTAGAGTTTATCAATGGCAAAATTACTATTGGGTGAATGGTTTGGGGGGAATGTGACTAATGGTCTAAGAACCCCCGCCCTGAGGGAAGTTCCGGGCAATCTGGGTATGTATATGTGTGTGTATGTGTGTGTATGTGTTTGTGTGTATGTATATTTCAACAATCAAGATGAACCCACATGAAAGTAATTCAAACCTTACAAATATTTTTTGCATATACCCAATGATTTAAGTTTTTCATACTGTTCACCGGCGACTATACAATTTGAGATATTCTGAGCCAGGAACTAATGAAGAAATTGTAAATTTACTATAAGTCATCAGCCGATAATTAAATCTATGGACCACTTCACCTTACGCATTAATTCACCTGTGACATGTCCTAATTAACTAAGGAGTTATTCAACCACACGATTACCTGGCCGATCGAAAAAGGGAGACACAGACTAACGAACGAGGGAATTAATTGAATAAGCGAACAGGATAGGGAAGAGGGAATGTAATCCAAGCGTTATTAGAGAACATCATCAATATGTTATGAGGGGAACGCTGAATTTAGAGGCGAATATATTTCAGGAATCAATTTGCAGGATTATTAATAAGTTGATATTTATTGATGCTGCGTGTCCAGTGCTAATATTTGCTTGATGCAGTTGCAAAGCAGGTTTGGTTATTGTTGGTGTTTTTTTTTTTATGTATTTTGTTTGTTTTTAGATTCCGAGTCGATAAGTAAGGATATGCATGCACTTATATTATATATATGTATATATATATATGTATATATATATATATATATATATATATATATATATATATATATATATATATATATATATATATATATATATATATATATATATATATATATATATATATATATATATATATATATATATATATATATATATATATATATATATATATATACATATGTATGTATATCATATATATACATATATATATGTATATACATATACATATATATGTATATATACATATACATATATATATTTATATATATATATATATATATATATATATATATATATATATATGAACATATATATATATACATATATATATATATATATATATATATATATGTATATATATAATGTACACATTTATATATGTATTTGTCGTTATATTGAAATCTGGAAATTTTAGTGTCATGCTTTTTGTGCCTTAAACATTTCTTTTACATTTAACTGCATATTTTGCCGATTATTATTATTATTATATTATTATTATTATTATTATTATTAAGCTACAACCCTAGTTGGAAAAACAGAATGATATAAGCCCAGGGCTCCAACAGGGAAAATGGCCCAATGAGGAATGGAAACAAGGAAAAAATAAATATTTTAAGAATAATATTACAATAGATATCTCCTATATAAACTATAAAAACTTTAACAAAACATGAGGAAGAAAAATTAGTTAGAATAGAGTGCCCGAGTGTACCCTCCAGCAAGAGAACTCTAACTCAAGATAGTGGAAGACCATGGTACAGAGGCTATGGCACTACCCAAGACTAGAGAACAATGTTTTGATTTTGGAGTGTCCTTCTCCTAGAAGAGCTGCTTACCATAGTTAAAGAGTCTCTTCTACCTTTACCAAGAGGAAAGTAGCCACTGAACAATTACAGTGCAGTAGTTAACCCCTTGGGCGAAGAAGAATTGTTTGATAATCCCAGTGTTGTCAGGTGTATGAGGACAGAGGAGCATCTGTAAAGAATAGGCCAGACTATTCGGTGTATGTGTAGGCAAAGGGAAAGTGAACCGTAACCAGAGAGAAGGATCCAATGTAGTGCTGTCTGGCCAGTCAAAGGACCCCATAACTGATCCCTAACCAAAATACTTGTCTTTCTCTATTATTCTGTTGCCAATTTCTATCTTTCATGAAGTCAAGCAGGAGTTGCGATGACAAGAATAGTATAACAGTCATACTGATAAACAAACATTTGAAAGACAGACAGACGATCTTCCTGTGGTCTACCTTAACACCAACTTTGACTAACATTTTCCTTTAATAAAAATCTACTGTATATACAATTGCTTTCTTCTAAACCGCGATTGACTAAAATGACAAGGTATGTCTGACAGACACAATGATAGAAAGAAACACAGAATGGCAATCTTCTTTTCTTACATATCTATGTATGATTGTCTAACTTTGTACAAATTCACCAGAAAACTTTTCAATTTTGTGTGTTAAGTTTCCTTGATTGACAGGTGATGATAGGACGATGTTATACATTATATGAATACAATCTATTTCCGACGATTTAACCATAAAAAATTTGTATTTGTAATCGTCTTAGGCGTTTTTATTGATTAGGTGAATAAAAAGAAGTTACCGGGACTGAAGCTGTTAATCTATGATAATGTGTCCGCCCTAAACGTCAAAGATCACAAGGCTGGTTGAAAAGAGAATTTAGTGTCGCTCGAAATTACAGGCATAAAATTTCAAACATGGATTGCAATTCCCGTAGAGTTTATCAACGGCAAAATTATTATTGGGTGAATGGTTTGTGTGGGAACTATGACATGGTCTAAAAACCTCCGGCTGGAGGGGAGCTCCTGGCAATCTGGGTATGTATGTGTTTGTGTGCGTTTGAGTGTGTATGTGTATGTTTGTGTATGGATTGTTTAACAATCAAGATGAACCCACATGAAAGTAATTCAAACCTTACAAATATTTTTTGCATATACCCAATGACTTTAAGTTTTTCATTCTGTACACCCGCGACTATACAACACGAGTTATTTTGTGCCAGGAATTAATGAAGAAATTGTAAATTTACTATAAGTCATTAACCGATAATTAAATCTATGGATCACTTCACCTTACGCATTAATTCACCTCTGACATGTCCTAATTAACTAAGGAGTTATTCAACCACACGATTACCTGGCCGATCGAAAAAGGGAGACACAGACTAACGAACGAGGGAATTAATTGAATAAGCGAACAGGATAGGAAAGAGGGAATGTAATCCAAGCGTTATTAGAGAACATCATCAATATGTTATGAGGGGAACGGTAAATTTAGAGGCGAATATATTTCAGGAATCAATTTGCAGGATAATTAATAAATTGATATTTATGGATGCTGCGTGACCAGTGCTAATATTTGCTTCATGCGGTTGCAAAGCAGGTTTGGTTATTGTTGGTGTTTTTTTTGTTTTTAGGTGTATTTTTTTTGTTTTTGAGTTTAAGGTCCATAAGCAAGGGCATGCATATAGTCAACCATATATATATATATATGTATATATATATATATATATATATATATATATATATATATATATATATATATATATATATATATATATATATATATATATAAAATATAATACCTATATATATATATATACATATATATATAAAATATAATACCTATATATATATATATATATATATATGTATATGTATATATCTATATATATATAAACAAACAAGTGTATATATATATATATATATATATATATATATATATACAGTATATATATGAGAGAGAGAGAGAGAGAGGAGAGAGAGAGAGAGAGAGAGAGAGAGAGAGAGAGAGAGAGAGAGAGAGAGAGAGAGAGCTTGTTAAGTAACAGCCGGTGAAATTTTCATCAAATATATTAATATGAAAAACCATAACAGCAAAGCAAATGATATTATCCGTGTAAAAGTTTGCTTAGCGAATAGAAGACTCCACTAACCAGAAAATATTGGCAAATAGCAAACAAGCGCTTTTCGCTATTGACAGGACAAACTGGGATGAAAAGTAAGATATCTTTTCTCTCTCTCTCTCTCTCTCTCTCTCTCTCTCTCTCTCTCTCTCTCTCTCCTCTCTCTCTCTCTCTCTCTCTCTCTCTCTATTTATATATATATATATATATATATATATATATATATATATATATATATATATATATATCTTTCCTGTCACGCTTAGGGGGTTAGAGGGAGTAGTCGTACCCTGGTGAGAAGGGGTACCCCGAGAGGTACACTCGGAAACCATAATCTCCGACAAATTCCCGAACCAGTGAGATGTAGTTAGGTAATGGGGAGCTGGTGGGAAGGGTTGAATCTGTGTGTTTATGCGTATGCGTGCGTATATAGCTTAATATTTAGATGTCATCTTTGAAGATTCCACTACGCTAGTATATTATAAATACCAAACCGATAGTAATTTTTCGACTTATGGCAAGTTACAGATTTCCCTACTGATTACAAATATAATGGAAATTGAACATTTTTAGAATACAGTTTATATTTACTTGCGCAATTTTTAGTACAAAATCCCTCTAATATTTATCTGATAAAATATACGCTTACCTAAACGAACATGCCTGGCAATTGCATGACTGGGATTCGATCCATGCTCAAATTTGATATTGGGTTCAATGACCTTAGATGTCATAATACCAGAAAACTTCAAATCAATCAATCAATCAAGTTCGATAGTTTCTAGTAATGTCTCTATCATCGTCATTCTTTTGAGCTAAGGATGATGGCATGAGAACCTATAGGTCTACCTGTAGATTCATCAGGTGCTATTTCCTGGCCCTCCCTGGTCCTAGCTTAGGATGTCTTGGGCGCTGATCATATGTATATATGGTCAGTCTCTAGGTAATTGTCCTGCTAGCGTAGGGCATTGTTACTGTCCCTTGCCTCTGCCATTCATGAGCGGCCTTTAAACCTGTGGTATTTTAGTACAACATTGCTGTAATATTAGTTGAAAAAGTATGTTTTTATTACCTCCGCCAACAAATTTGGAAGGAGGTTATATTTTACACCGTGTTTGTGTGTTTGTTTGTTGTTTGTGTTTGTTTATGAACAGCTTCCTGGTCACAATTTCAATCACAGAGTAATGAAACTTGCAGGGATTAACTGCGATGTGTATAGTTGGAAGTGATTAAATTTTCGAAGGTCAAGGTCAAAGGTCAAGGTCATAGTCAAGCCAAAAGTCTAATTCACGTAATCAGCCATACGTTTGGACATCATTGTCAGAGACTTCAAACGTGGTTCATCTTTGAACGTATGAAAACCACGCCTAATTAATACATGTTAAGGTCAAAGGTCAAGGTCAAGGTTGAGAAATAAGTTGCCGAAGCGGAGGTCTGTGCTTTATTGAGTGCCCCTCTGGTTCAAAAAGAAATTTATAATTCCGTCATCCGGATCAGACGGATGAAAAAAATCATGTTTCATATTACCAATTATTTTTCATCTTCCCATTTCGTCATTCGGAGCAGACGGATGAAAAAAAATCATGTTTCATATTACCAATTATTTTTCATCTTCCCATTTCGTCATCCGGAGCAGACGGATGAAAAAAAAATCATGTTTCATAATCGCAATTATTTTTCATCTTCCCATTCTTCTCTTGATTCGCTCGTCTCTTCTATCCTCCCATTAGATGTTTCCATTTGCTTATCCTCTCATCCAATTATCATCCGTCTCGTAATCCACTTCTTACCTTCGACTAATCTCCTCCTGAGAGGATTTCCTTCCCACTATTCTGCAGAGATTGGCACTTTTCGCCTGGCCCAGGTAGATACGGGAAATTTCAATTAGGATTTTCTGCCTGGATGAAATGAAGTCATCTTCTCTCTCTCTCTCTCTCTCTCTCTCTCTCTCTCTCTCTCTCTCTCTCTCTCTCTCTCTCTCTCTCTCTCACTTGCATAAATTTTATTCTGTCGAACTACTAATAAGAAAAAAATTTTCTGAAGTTACGAAGGTGTTATAAATGAGCTAAGGATAGTGGGTTTCCCTGTTACATCATCACTTGCCATTGCTTGGCTGTCCTAGGTCCTAGCTTGGGTGGAGAGGGAGCTTAGAAGCTGATCGTGTATATATATATATATATATATATATATATATATATATATATATATATATATATATATATATATATATATATATGTATATATATATATATATATACATATATATATATATATATATATATATATATACACATATATATATATGTTTATATATATATATATATATATATATATATATATAAATATATATATATATACATATATATATATATATATATATATATATATATATATTATATATATATATATATAAATATATATATATATATATATAAATATATATATATATATATTTATATATGTGGTCAGTCTCTAGGGCCTTTCCCTGGTAGCTAGGGCACTGTCACTGTCCCTTGCCTCTGCCATTCACGAGCGGCCTTCAAACCTTTAAAATTGATTTCCAGAAATCAATTCTTATAAACTTCACAAACCGAACTTCAATTTCCCTTCCAGCGAAGTTCAGATCCTACTTTCCTGCTCAATCCTAAGTGAAGTTACGCCCGACGGTTCCTTTGTCAGAGGGACAATGGCAGATATATTTTCAGAGGCGCTTCCGGTCCGATGGTGATAACGATTTCGACATAATTTTAGAAGCGGTCCCGGGGATTCCCCTTTGTTGTTAATCAGGGACTGCTTCCACCCAGCGACTCTCTATAATACAGAGAAGTTCAGGATATTGACGAAGGATAGGAGAAATGCCAAAGGATGTATGAACTTAAGTCTCTTTTTTATTTATTTATGAAAGATCTATTTTAATATTGTTACTCTTAAAATATTTGTATTTTATCTGAAATTCTTAATATTGACGATGGAAGAGAAATGCCAAAGGATGTATGAACTTAAGTCTCCTTTTATTTATTTATGAAAGATCTTTTTAAATATTTTTTTATATATATTTATTTATGAAAGAGCTATTTTAATATTGTTACTCTTCGTAAAATATGCTATTCCAATTGTTCATTACTTTCCTTGCAAATGAAATTCCTAATAATGACGATGAAAAGAGAAATGCCAAAGGGCTTAAACAGGGAAAAATAGCCCAGTGAGGAAAGAAAATCAGGAAATAAACTACAAGAGAAGTGATGAACAATTATAATATGGAATATTTTAAGAAGAGTAACAAGAGTAACAACATTAGATAACGCCAGTTGGAAGAGCAGGATGGTATAAATCCAAGGTCTCCAACAGGGTAAAATAGCCCAGTGAGGAAAGTTACTCCTATTAAGTATTTCATATTTCAATTATTCATTACTTCTCTTGTAATTGAAATTCCCAATAATGACGATGAGAGGAGAAATGCCAAAGGATATATGAACTTGAGTCTTTTTATTTATTTATGAAAGATCTATTTTAATATTGTTAATCTATATTAAGATATTTCACATTTTAGTTGTTCATTACTTCTCTTGGTGTTTCTTTATTTTTCCATATTGAAGCTCTTGGGCTTATACCATCCTGCTTTTCCAACTAGGGTTGTTTAATGCTGTTACTTTTCTTAAAATATTTCATATTTCAATTGTTCATTACTCTCTTGTTGTAGTTTATTTATTTACGGATTTTTTTTCCTCCCTGTGCTATTTTTTCCTTGTTGGAGCCCTTGAGTTGATACTATCCTGCTTTTCTAACTAGGGTTGTTTAATATTCTTACTCTTCATAGAATATTTTATATTTTATTTGTTTATTACTTTTCTTGTAGTTTCTTTTTTTCCTTATTTTCTTTCCTTACTGGGATATTTTTCCCCATTGGAGCCCGTGGGCTTATAGCATCCTGCTTTTCCAACTAGGGTTGTTTAATGCTGTTACTTTTCTTAAAATATTTCATATTTTAAATGTTCATTACTTCTCTTGTTGTAGTTTATTTATTTACGGATTTTCTCTCCTCACTGTGCTATTTATTTCCTTGTTGGAGCCCTTGAGTTGATACCATACTGCTTTTCTATATAGGGTTTTTCAATATTGTTACTCTTCTTAAAATATTTTATGTTTTATTTGTTTATTACTTCTCTTGTAGTTTCCTTTTTTCTTCATTTTCTTTCCTCACGGGGTTATTTTGCCTGTTGGAGCCCTTGGGCTTATACCATTCTGCTTTTCCAACTAGGGTTGTTTAATGTTGTTTCTCTTCTCAAAATATTCTATATTATAATTGCTCATTACTTCTCTTGTAGTTTATTTCCTCATTTTCCTTCCTCACGGGTTTATTTTGCCTGTTGGAGCCCTTGGGCTTATACCATTCTGCTTTTCCAACTAGGGTTGTTTAATATTGTTACTCTTCTCAAAATACTCTATATTATAATTGCTCATTACTTGTTTTGTAGTTTATATATTTCCTTGTTATTTTACTCACTGGGCTATTTTTCCCTGTTGAAGCCCTTGGGCTTATATCCTCTTGCTTTTCCAATTAGGCTTGTTTAATATTGTTACTTTTCTTAAAATATTTTATATTTAATTGTTCATTACTTCTCTTGTTTATTCATTTCCTTATTTCCTTTCCTCACTGGGCTATTTTCCCCTGTTGGATCCCTTGGGCTTATAGCATATGTTTTTTTTTCAGCTAGGGCTGTTTAATATTGTTATTCTTCTTAGTATATTTTATATTTTTATTATTCATTGCTTTTCTTGTAGTTTATTTATTTCTTTATTTCCTTTCTTCACTGGGCTATTTTTCCCTGTTAAAGCCCTAGGGCTTATAGCATCCTGCTTTTCTAACTAGGGTTGTCTAATATTGTTACTCTTTTTGAAATATTTTATATTTAGTTATATCCTTATTTTCTTTCTTCACTGGGCTATTTTCCCTGTTAAAGCCCTTGGCCTTATAGCATCCTGCTTTTCCAGCTATGGTTGTAACTTAGCTAGTAATTATAATAATGATATGAACCTGATATCAAATGAAGGAAGTTATGAGAACCATTCGTTCCTAATCACGTCCCATAGAAAATAATGATGACTTTTCTTTTTCAATGGAACAGCTGTTTGTATGGATCTAATTTCATGCTGTTTTCCTTTGAATATGTTATATGGTTGGAAGGATATTCAAGTGGATGCCTTGGAATATCTATAAGACTCGTTAATATATTTTAGGTTTATTTAAAGAATTTTTTTTCTTAGAAAGTTTAAATGTGAAAGACAAGTTTTTTTTTTTTAAGTTTGAAAGTTGGAATATGTGTCAGAGATAAACTTATTTATACTTTTTGATGTTTTTTAAAGGTAGAAGAAAATTTTTTTTTTGAAAGTTTGAAAGTTGGAGGATGTGTCAGAGAGAAAGTTATTTATATTTCTTAGGTTTTTAAAAGGTAGAAAAAAGTATATTTTTTAAGAAAGTTTGAAAGTTTGAGGATGTGTCAGAGAGAAAGTTATTTATATTTTTTAGGTTTTTAAAAGGTAGAAAAAAGTATATTTTTTAAGAAAGTTTGAAAGTTGGAGGATGTGTCAGAGAGAAAGTTATTTATATTTCTTAGGTTTTTAAAAGGTAGAAAAAAGTATATTTTTTAAGAAAGTTTGAAAGTTTGAGGATGTGTCAGAGAGAAAGTTATTTATATTTTTTAGGTTTTTAAAAGGTAGAAAAAAGTATATTTTTAAGAAAGTTTGAAAGTTTGAGGATGTTTCAGAAATGAACTCATTTATGTTTTTAGATTTTTTAAAGGTAGATGAAAAGTATATTTTTAAGAAAGTTTGAAAGTTTAAGGATGTTTCAGAGATAAACTTATTTATATTTCTAGGGTATTTTCAAAGGTAGAAGACAATTAAATTTTGTAGAATATTTGAAAATTTTAGGATGTTTCAGAGATGAACTTATTTATATTATTAGGGTTTTTTTCAAAGGTAGAAGAAAATTGTTTTTTTTTTAGAAAGTTTGAAAGTTTGAGGATGTGTCACAGATAAAGGTTTGCTTTAATAATTTCTGAGAAATTTCCATGAGCAATATTTCTTTATACATTCGGGTTCTGATGAGCAAATGATGTAAATTTGCAACTCTGAAGAGAAAGAAGAAGGAAAAAAAGCTTATTTCATCATTAATTCTCGGCGTCTGTAACAATTTACTTTTAATTTAAAGCCTAATAATTTACTCCTGATTTGAAACATAGTGTTAATAATTCCACCATGAACATTTTCCTGACTTTTGGTATTGTTTTCCCTGTTGTAAAAATTCCACCTTTTCATTAAAGATTTTCATAACAATAGAAATCCCTAATAAAATAAAACTCATTTTCAAAGGTTTCAAACGAAAACAATAAGATTTTTCTAATAAAAACTTCTATTTTGTATAGCAAGTAACTCACGTTTAATATTTCCTTTGTTTTGGAGAACAATGGTAGATGTGATTTCTGGTATTATGGAGTTAATTATCTCGACATAATTAAGGAGGGCAGTCTGAGATCCCCTTTGTTGTTGATGAGATATTGTTCCTTGAAGACTATGAG
>NC_090730.1:163361369-163366369 GCF_036898095.1 Palaemon carinicauda | reverse complement strand
TGTTTATTATATAGAGATGATAAATACTGAACTGTACTCAGCTACCCCTCCCGCCACCTCGTGTATTAAAAACAAAAAGTTCCAGGAAACTCCCATCTAATTTTTCATGGAAGATGTCATCTATTAAGAAAATCTTCAGAAAGACGCAAAAAAAAAAGAAAAAAGAAAAAAAAAGTTGTCGTTGCAAAACATTAGTCATATTCATCCCTTTAAATATGAGAGCAGTCTACCCCCCCCCCCCCCCACATTTACTCACAGCAAGAAAACCAGGAGACAGAGCATTTTGTTCATTAGTTTTTCGGTCTGAGTAGAGAAATCATAAGGCTTTTATTTTGTTGAGTCTTCACATTTTGGGGTACGAAGCCTTCCTGTCAGGAGCACTGAAGGAACTTCTTGCTCTCTTCATAAGGAAACAAAGACTAATTTTTTTTTATTCAAAGAATATCTTATAATCTCTTTTTCGCTGACGTCTAGCCTTTATTTTTGCATTCTTTCTATTTAAAGAATATCCAATAATCTTTTTTCGCTGTTGTCTAGCCTTTATTTTTGCATTTTTTTTCTACTCAAGGAGTATTTCATAATCTTTTTTCACTGACGTCTAGCCTTTATTTTTGCATTATATTTTTCTCTATTTAATGAATATCTCAATATTTTTTTCGCTGATGACTAGACTTTATTTTTGCATTATTCAGTTGTTAAGAAGCAAATTACTATCAATCTTGCCTTGGAAATAAACTGCTTTTTTTATACTTTTGCATTGATATGTTGAAGTGAAGACTAATTCTTTGTTTTCTTTTAAACAATTACCATTTTTATGTGTCAAGAAAGTTATTGAACAATGTGTTCATGGTCGAAGATTCGATAACAGAACAGTAAAACATATCTAGAATGATCACAGAGATTTCAGATAAGTCAAAGTCTAGAGGAATTCACTGACCCACACCAGATTTTCTATTTAACAGTTAAAAAAAAAATAATCTTTACAATGAAGTAACTGCAGACAATAAAAATTAATGCGCGTAGCTATCTCGAAATCATATTTATCATAAATTCTGACTCATGAAATCTTTAGCAAGAATGTTAACTCTGGCTTGTTATGTATTGTGGAGAGAGATAAACTGCGACAATCTTAATTTACATGGCATTAACGCGTCTGTTTTCATAATATTCCGTAATTAATCAAAAGTAAAGTCGAATCAGTTGATTTTATGCTTAATATTTTGGAAATCACTCCAGATTTTTATTTAACGATTCAGAAAAAAAATCATAGAATATAATAATGAAAATAATAATTTTAGTAATTTCAATCATTTTATTTATTAATAATTTATTAATCTTGATGATAATTATTTTAATAATTTTGATAATATTAATGATTTTGATAAAGTAACTGCAGACAGAAGCCAAATTAATGTCCTTACCTATCGCTAAACCATGTTCATCCTAAATTTTGATTGCTTCAGTATTATTATTATTATTATTATTATTATTATTATTATTATTATTATTATTATTATTATTATTATTATTATTATTATTAATTTCTAAGCAACAGACCTAGTTGGAAAAGCTGAATGCTATAAGCCCAGGAGCTCCAACAAGGAAAATAGCTCAGTGAGGAAAGGAAACAAGGAAAAATGAAATATTTTAAGAATAGTAAAATATAAATATTTTCTACATAAACTATAAATACTTCAAGAAAACAAGATGAAGAGAAATAAGATAGAACAATGTGACCGAGTGTACCCTCAAGCAAAAGAACTCTAACCCAACGCAGTGGAAGACCTTGGTACAGAGGCTATGGCACTACCCAAGACTAGAGAACAATGGTTTGATTTTGGAGTTTCCTCCTAGAAGAGCTGCTTACCATGGCTTAAGAGTCTCTTCTACCCTTACCAAGAGGAAAGTGACCACTGAATAATTACAGTGCAGTAACCCCTTTGGGTGAAGAATAATGAAAAAAACATGGAAACAGATATTCCACAATATATAAACTATAAAAAGACTCATGTCAGCCTGTTCAACATAAAAATATTTACTGCAACTTTGAACTTTTGAAGTTCTACCAATTCAAGTACCCGATTAGGAAGATCATTCCACAACTTGGTCACAGCTGGGATAAAACTCCTAGAATACTGTGTAATTTTGAGCCTCATGATTTAGAAGGCCTGACTATTAGAATTCTATAGTAAGAATGATGATTCTAGCTTCTTATGGATTATGGAGAGAGATAAACTACAAAAAAAAAAAAAAAAAAAAGGATGTTCAGTGGCCCACGCCGTAAAGCCTTGAGAAAACTTCTTGAAATTTATCGTTCATTCTTTATTCAAACACAAGTGCCATTAAGATGAATAATAGCCCCATTACCACCTGCTACATTTATTCTAGAGAAATTGGGTCGGCTGAGGCTTTAATGAGGTCTGCTGTATGTTTCAATTCATCATTTTGCTGTTTGCATATTTCACACAGGCGAGAGAAGGGAAACTTTAAATTAGAATAGAATGGACCGCTCCTCTTATTTCTAAATCGGGGTTTACACGGTCGAATGGTTCGTCGGACCCGGTTGTCGAATCTGGTTGTCGAACTTTGTTGTCGAACCTAGTCGTCGAACCTGGTTCGTCGAACGGTTTGTCGAACTAGCTTGTCGAACCTGGTTGTAATACGGTTCGAAGACGTGGAGTCAGTCACAAATGTATGAGGTTTGTGGACAATCAAGCTCAGCCCACAAAAGTCAGGTGAGAACAGACATTCTTCGAGCCATTCGGCGAACGTGTTCGACAACCAAATACCCCGTTCACACGTTTGAACATCCCTTCAGAAACTTGTCTGTCGAACCGCATTCGACGAAGCGTTCGACCATATAAACCCGCTTTAAGGGGTGTAAGATGTGAAGGCAGGGGTTCCCAATCTGGGGGTATGAGTACCACCAGGGGTACAATTTAATGTCAATAAAATAGGATTTGAATATTCTATATATTCGATATATTATTTATTTAGACATATTTAGATAAATAGTAAAAATTATAATTGTAAATACAGTATATGTAGAATAAAAACTATACTATGATGTATACTGTACATGTTATGAATTGTAAGATTGTAAATGTGTTTTTACTAATAAGAGATATAAAAAAGAATTACTCTTCAGGGGTACATAGGATCTGATAATATAACCAGAGGATGCAATACATGGTGTAATCTGCATTGAGATTGAATAAAATTATATTATATATTATGTTATATTATATGAATCATATTATAAATTTCCCCAACTGGGCTCCACAAGGCACCAGAAGTTGGAAGACCCTGGCCTACATGGCTAAGGACTATGAAGCGTGAATTAGATGATGAATGGAGAAGTATTCATTTAAATGTTTTTATAAATTTCACCTAAATTTCAACTGGGCTCCACAAGGCACTAGAAGTGTTGAAAGACCCTGGCCTACATGGCTAAGGACTACGAAGCGTGAAGTAAGAGATGATGCTTGGAGAATTATTCATTTAAATGATTTTATAAATTTCACCAAACTTTCAACTGGGCTCCACAAGGCACCAGAAGAGTTGGAAGACCTAGGCCTACATGGCTAAGAACTATGAAGCGTGAAGTAGATGATGATGAATAGAGAAGACCCTGGCCTACATGGCTAAGGACTATGAAGTAGGAGATGATGAGTTTAGAAGTATTGATTTAAAAGCTCAAGATAGAGACGACTGGTGAAATCTAACCGAGGCCCTTTGCATCAATAGGCGTAGGAGGAGATGATAATGATGATGTAAATGACCTTAACCAGCAAATCACCAGAGTATTTGATTATTCAGTTGAATAATTAATAAATCTAATATTCATTCGCTCAAATGGATAGTAAATTATTATGTAAATCTAATTCGCCTTGAGTAATTAAACTCATTAAAGGGCATTAAAAATCTTCGCCAAAATGAGATTATGCATAATTAATCCATCTACCGTTTTGTGATAATTTGACACATTTAGACGTGTTTAACATTCATATAAGCCACATATTAAACACCTTCTAATATTTGGATTTTCTCTACCTCGGGATCAGAGACCCAAGGGGGAATCATTTCAAAACACAATAGCTTTTGGTCGGCCGGGGAATCAAACCCGGGCCCAAGAAACTTAGGTTCCCTTAACTTAGCAACTCCACCCTGAAGGTTTGCTACATATTTTCAAAGGTACATGAGGGTCGCTTGAAAACTGTTACTTACTCACAGGGAACCTCTAAGAATGCGGCCAGTACTTCATGCCAAACCCAGTAGAGCACAGACCTCCGCCAGGGAAGCTTATTTCTCGACCTTTTGGACTGATTTTGGACGTTTCGCTCGTCCTTGACCTTTGACCTTCTAACATTCAATAATTTTCAGCTCTTTACTTAACAACTTATAATCCCTGCAAGTTTCATTACTACTAAATTGTTCCCGTACGGTTGATGACCTTAGTCTCAACCTTATCATGTATTAATTGGCGTGTTTCAATATTTTTACACAGTTAAAAGAAGCCCTCAGGGCAGGTTCATCAAGTTGGATATATAGGCTAAAGGCTATAAACTCCTTATACACCCTGACGAAATGCAACAATATCATGAAATGTTATTAAGAATTATAAAAAAAATACAGTTATTAACAGATATAACAGGTTACAGAAAAGGTAGACTAAGCGACGCTGGAGATACTAGGAAAGGGGATTACTGCAGGGATTGGAGTAGTGTCTAGACAGGGGAGGGAAGGAGAGGAGAAGGACCGGGAAGTGTAGGTATTCGAATTGCTTTACCTACTTACCCGATTCACTTGGCTTGGGCTTTAATAGGACAAGAGTAAACGCCTTAATTAACGAGATTTGACAAAGCATTAGAAAATAAAAAATTAGGGGGAGGGTCTAAAGAGTGCTGTATCGATGTACCATTCTGATCAAGTAATGAGTATGGGAGATATTAAAGAAAAACACTATTTTTTTACAGAAATACATGGTAGCTCTCTAAACT
>NC_090730.1:163343869-163358869 GCF_036898095.1 Palaemon carinicauda | reverse complement strand
CGAAATATAATGCAGCTACTCTCTCTCTCTCTCTCTCTCTCTCTCTCTCTCTCTCTCTCTCTCTCTCTCTCTCTCTCTCTCTCTCTCCTCTGTGTGCCGGTGAGTGATTACACTTTTGCGACCCTATAAATATCATGATTTAACGCGGATAACAAAAGGCTATCGAGTGCAATATAGCTACAAGTTTTCGTGAACAGTCAGTGATTAGTTTGAGGTCGGAGAAGTGGGATAAAACGTCGGCATAGAATAGTTATCTTGTGAATTACTAAAAATCTAATCAAGATGGCTATGTACAACACGGGCAAGGCTTGGAGAGACATCGCTGGACTCAGCAAAAATAAATTCCATGAGTTGGCGAAACAGGAGCTCGACCGTCTGATAACAGAGGTCACTAGTAACGTCAACCAATGTGACGGAAAAATATTCGCAGACATATTGAAACAATATGATCCAATAAACTGGAGCAAATCTGCGGAAAACATCAGCAAAATAATAGAAGAAATTCCAAAGAAAATCCAAGTGTTAAAGAAACTTATAAAGAAAGTCTACATCAATCAACACATTCCATCAAAGAACAATAAGAAGTCCAATATGGTGAATATGCTGATTGATGCAATGGGAAAAAGAATGCCAAAATGGTGTAATACATGTAAGATATGGTATTCCATTAATAATCCTCAACAATTGATTAGAAAATGTGATGCCTGTCATGTCCCAACACACCCCACATGTGCTGAAATACAGCAAAAAATAAAAAATAAAGACACAAAGGTATTCTGCTCAACATGCTAAGTCTGGATAGAAAATATAATTAAGTCGAGACTGAATCTGCAAATAGTTGAAGATAAAGAAGAGGAAGAAGAAGAAACAGAAGAAGAAGAAGAAGAAGAAGAGAACAATGAACAGGATATGTGTAAGGATGCAGAAGAAATCATTGTTATAACCTATGATGCCATCCAACAACATACTTATGAAGAAATAAATTACCAGATGGAAACAAATAATAGACCCAAGAGACTCTACCCCGGACCTACATAATTTTAGGGAAGAGCAAGAACAAGAAACAATAGAAAAGAAGGATATAGTCTGCAATATGCTGAAAAGAGGGAATTCCAGATTTGGCGAAAGATGCTACTACAAGCATCCAAAGATATGCCATAATTATGAAATATATGGTAAATGTGCGTATTTAGACGGATATGGAGACGAATGCAGAGATCTCCATCCAAAAATATGCAAAAACCTAAAAGAAGGAAAAGGATGCATTTACAACAAAAAATGTCGATATATGCATCCTGCAACCATGAATGAAAGTAAGAAAACTCAGCAAACTGAAAAGAAAAATGAAAGCAAAAAAAAAACAAAAAAAGAAACAAAAAAGCAGGCCGTGTATATACCGCGCTTTGAACCAAGAGCCCCAAGATATGAGGCCTTTCAACCCAAACCTGCACATTTAGAGCCCAACTACAAAGAATGCATCTATAATGCCAGGGGTTGGTGCAGATATGGGGACAGTTGCAGGTATACACACACAAATAAATATGAAGGCGAAAGAGCAAATATAATAGAAAAGTTGGATTTTTTAATGGCAGAATTCCGGGAAATGAAGAAAAGAACATCATATCAGAACAGGAAGGAAGCATGGGAGAATCCATATTATTACCAATATTAAATAATGGGGATGAAACACAAACCATAATAGTAATGAATGCACAGGGTTTAGTCACGAGTAACTCTAAAAGGAAAATAGAGTTCTTAGAAGAACTAACCCAAATTGAAAAAATAGATATATTAAATATAAGTGAAACATGGTATTCCCAAGAGACTGGCAGTGATGACCAGATAAAGGGTTTCCAAACTTATAGATCAGACAGAAAAAATAGGAATCAAGGGGGAACCGCAATATATGGAAGAGACATAAATCAAGGAAAAGTATGTGAAAAATACAGCAACACAGAATGTGAATTGACGGATATACTGTACAAAAAAAACAATAAACAAAAGACGTGCATACCAAGAGACAGAAGGATCTTATTTCAGAAAATTAAAAAGTAGAAGAAAAATCTTGCAAAAGAAAAAAATGTGTGGAAAATGAGGGAAATAAAATGTAAGATAGAAAATGCAGAACAAAAGATTATACAGTCGAAAGAAAATGAAAAAAAGGGACTTAGAAGAAAGGACACTTCAAAATATAAAAAGAAACCCCAAAGTACTTTACTCCTATGCAAAAAAGATGAATAAAAGGAGAATAGAAATAGGCCCTCTAAGAATTGAAGGACGGCTAACGAATGAAAAAAAAGAAATATGCAACATATTAGCAGAAAAATATAAGAGTGAGTTCACGCCAAGAATTGCGAATGAGAGTAATGAAACAGAAATGAGAGAAGAAAATGTTGAATATCTAACGGATATAGATATTAATGAAGCAGATATTGTCACGGCTATAAACGAAATTAAAAATGGATCGGCAGCCGGACCAGATGGAGTTCCAGCGATTTTGTTAAAAAAAACTGCAAACACTATCGCGAAGCCACTTGCAATACTGCTAAGACAGAGTGTAGATATGAGCGAGATATATGTTAAACATAAATTAACTTATATAACCCCATCTTCAAAAGTGGATCAAGACTAGAGGCAAGCAATTATAGACCTGTTAGTCTAACATCACATATTATGAAAGTGTATGAGAGGGTAATAAAAAAGAAAATAATGAACCATTTGGTCAAAAATAATTTGTTTAATATGGGTCAACACGGTTTCGTACCTGGAAAAAGTACACAGACCCAACTGATAGCACACTATGAAAACATATACAATAATATGATAAATGAAAAAGACACAGATGTGATCTATCTAGATTTTGCAAAAGCCTTTGACAAGGTAGACCATAACATATTGGAGAAAAAAATGAGAAAGCATAATATTGTGGGAAAGATAGGAAAATGGGTAAAAGAATTCCTGCAAAACAGAAAACAGATAGTGGTTGCAAATATTAGCTGCACTGCTATTTGTTATTATGATCTCAGACATAGACTGTGATGTTGAAAACTCCGTAGTGAGAAGTTTCGCCGATGACACAAGAATAAGTAGAGAAATTACTTGTGATGAAGATAGGAACTCACTACAAAGAGATCTAAACAAAATATATGAATGGGCGGAGATAAATAGGATGGTATTTAACTCTGATAAATTCGAATCAATAAATTATGGAAATAGAGAAGGAATGGTGTATGCATACAAGGGACCTAATAATGAGACAATCACAAACAAGGAAGCAATTAAAGACCTTGGTGTAATTTTAAATAGGAATATGTTATGCAACGACCAAATAGCAACACTGTTGGCTAAATGTAAAGCAAAAATGGGAATGTTATTCAGACACTTTAAAACAAGAAAAGCTGAACACATGATTATGCTTTACAAAACTTATGTGCGTAGTACACTCGAGTACTGCAATGTGATATGGTACCCACACTACCAAAAGGTAGAGAGTGTACAAAGGTCCTATACTGCTAGAATAGAAGAAGTTAAGGACCTTGATTACTGGGAAAGACTGCAATTTTTAAAACTATACAGTCTAGAAAGGAGAAGAGAACGCTACATGATAATACAAGCATGGAAGCAAATAGAAGGAATTGCTGAAAACATCATGGAGCTTAAAGTATCAGAAAGAGCAAGCCGAGGTAGATTAATAATGCCAAAAAGCATTCCAGGTAAACTGAGAAAGGCGCACAGGACATTAATCCACTACGCACCAGCATCGATAATGCAGCGACTATTTAATGTGCTGCCAGCTCATCTAAGAAACATATCAGGAGTGAGCGTAGATGTGTTTAAAAATCAGCTCGATAAATACCTAAGATGCATCCCAGACCATCCAAGACTGGAAGATGCAAAATACACCGGAAGATGTATTAGCAACTCTCTGGTGGATATACGAGGTGCCTCACACTGAGGGACCTGGGGGAACCCAAACAAAAAATAAGGAATAAGGAAGGAAGGAATTGGTCTAAATATGCTAATTTACAGTTATGTCTGTTTACTCATATACTTGACGTTTTTGTCTCCCATAATTACTTTTCCATCAGTCGTCCTCAGGAATATAATGCTGCTACTCTCTCTCTCTCTCTCTCTCTCTCTCTCTCTCTCTCTCCTCTCTCTCTCTCTCTCTCTCTCTCTCTCTCTCTTCTTGACCTAAATATGCTAATTTACAGTTATGTCTGTTTATTGATATTCTAGACGTTTTTGTCTTCCATAATTATATTTCATCAGTCGTCCTCAGAAATATAATGATACTACCTCTCTCTCTCTCTCTCTCTCTCTCTCTCTCTCTCTCTCTCTCTCTCTCTCTCTCTCTCTCTCTCTCTCTCTCTCTCTCTCTCTTTACCTAAATGTGCTAATCTGTGTTAGGTATGTTTATTCATATTCTTGACGTTTTTGTCTTACATAACTACTTTTCATCAGTCGTCCTCAGAAATATAATGCTGCTACTCTCTCTCTCTCTCTCTCTCTCTCTCTCTCTCTCTCTCTCTCTCTCTCTCTCTCTCTCTCTCTCTCTGTCCTTGGTCTAAATATGCTAATTTGAGTTATGTATCTTTACTCATAGTCTTGATGTTTTTGTCTTCCGTAATTAGAAATATAATGCTACCTCTCTCTCTCTCTCTCTCTCTCTCTCTCTCTCTCTCTCTCTCTCTCTCTCTCTCTCTCTCTCTCTCTCTTGACCTAAATGTGCTAATCTGTGTTAGGTATGTTTATTCCTATTCTTGACGTTTTTGTCTCACATAACTACTTTTCATCAGTCGTTCTCAGAAATATAATGCTACTCTCTCTCTCTCCTCTCTCTCTCTCTCTCTCTCTCTCTCTCTCTCTCTCTCTCTCTCTCTCTCTCTCTCTCTCTCTCTCTCGACCTAAATATGCTAATTTGCAGTTATGTATTTTTACATATATTACCTCATAATCTTGCCTATCCATAAAAAATAAGATCAACATCAATGTTTGTAATCAAAAGAAAATGATCACTTTTTATCACGTGATTGTAAGAGCGGAAGTTATTCATTTATATGCTCTAAACACGGGGCAAATTTTGCTATGAATGAGAAGCAGGATACAGCTGCGTTCAATAAAATAACTGTTAAACTTATGTCGCAATATAGAAAATATAAGTAAAATAAACTATAGGATCTAGAAGACATTGTAACTTTTCTTATGAAATGTTCATGATTATTATTATTATTATTATTATTATTACAAGCTAAGCTATAACCCTAATTGGAAAAGCAGGATGCTATAAGCCCAAGGGCTCCAACAGGGAAAATTAGCTCAGTGAGGAAAGGAAACAAGGGAATAAAAAACTACAAGCGAAATAAATAAACAATCAAAATAAAATATTCTAAGAAAAGTAACAACATTAAATTAGATCTTTCATATATAACCTATAAAAACTTCCAAACAAAAAGGAGGAAAAGAAATAAGCTAGAACAACGCCCGAGTGTACCCTCAAGCAAGAGAACTGTAACCCAAGACAGTGGAAGACCATGGTGCAGAGGCTATGGCACCACGCAAGATTTGAGAACAATAGTTTGATTTTGAAGTGTCCTTCTCCTAGAGGAGTTAAAGATGAATGACATATCACCTTATATCGGCATTATCATTTTCCTAATTTGATTAAATTAATGATACAATAAACAATAATTTTATTAACAATATAAAGCATATTTTATCATGTTAAGGAACTTTTCTTTTCATTAGATATTTTTTTTTTCCTGTAATATCTTAACCTTATTACTTTTCTCTTTGTTCTCCCGGGATGTTTTCTGTTATCAGTTAATAGCATAACTTTATTCCCCATCCTATATGAGATGAAGGGTGATTTTATTTGATAAAATTGATAGATGTTCCTGTCAGATCAAAGACGCTTCCTTAAGCAATAACGTTTATAAGGAAAAATGGGTAGAATGGAAAATAGGTAATTAAGGGGTTGGTGAGAGAGAGAGAGAGAGAGAGAGAGAGAGAGAGAGAGAGAGAGAGAGAGAGAATCAAGGATTTGATTAGAGAGAATGCTACTCAATTCTGTATGAGAGAGGGAGATGATTAAGGGCTTAATTAGAGAGAATGTTTGTCAATTTCTGAGAGAGAGAGAGAGAGAGAGAGAGAGAGAGAGAGAGAGAGAGAGAGAGAGAGAGAGAGAGAGAGAGAATTAAGGGTTTGATTAGAGAGAATGTTTGTCAATTTTTGTGCGTGTGTATGTCTGAGAGAGAGAGAGAGAGAGAGAGAGAAAGAGAGCGATAATTAAGGGCTTGATTAGAGAGAATGTTTGTCAATTTGTGTGTGTAAGAGAGAGAGAGAGAGAGAGAGAGAGAGAGCGAGAGAGAGAGAGAGAGAATCAAGGGTTTGATTAGAGAGAATGTTTGTCAATTTGTGTGTTTTGTGTGAGTAGGGATATTTCAATATGGTGAAAGAGTTTGTATATCACAATGATCAGCAAAATGTGCCCATACTAGTTTGGTTTGCAGTAAGTGATCAGACAAATATCTCCCACCATCACCAATCCGCACTGCCAGCGTAGGAATCTGGAACTAAAACTAGACACCTATAACCTTTAATAATTCACCTCTAGTTTAGAATGGGATTTCGTTTGACAAGATAGGCCTAGTCTAGTGTGCCCATAAAGTCAAGAGCTTGATTCATTACCCTCAATTAGAGGGAATGTAATGAAGTAGGCCTACATATTGATGTGAATGAGGAATGTCATTACTTAGGCCTATATACTGATGAATACGAAATGATTACATGGGACTATACTTGCTTCTCCTCTATGACTATCTGTGGATAAGCTATAGGGAACTACTACTACTACTACTACTACTACTACTAAATGATAGTAATAATTAGTATTATTCTAATAATTATCAGCTGTATTTCTATAATTACTAACAGTGATACTCGTAATATGTTTCAATCATAAGGATAAAATCATAAAGGCTTTAGTTTCCCTCTCTCTAATGCCTTCTATCAAAGACATATCCTCTTCCACTAAACCTCTTATCTCCATATCATCCTTCACCTCTTGCCATCTGATTTTCTGCCTCCCATTCGATCTTCTCCCCTTAAGGTTCCTTCCAAGCCCTACTAGCTCCCTTCCCCACTATCTACCCTCAGTACGGGCCCAGACCATCTCAGTCCTTGACACTATTATCCCCTCTGTAATATTCAATACGCCGGCCATTCTTATTTCATCATTTTCTAATCTTTCAAACAGTGATATTCCCAGAATCCACTTCAGTAATCTCTCCAGTGTTCTCTCATGAATTACATATGCCAATAATTAAGGACACAAAAAGATCTCGTATACCGATTAAGAGTCCAATAATGTAAACATGTAGTTCAGATATTTAGAGTGCAGTTATTTCATGAGTCTTGCAGTGACGATTCAACTGTAAGTGAACAATATTATTATTATTATTATTATTATTATTATTATTATTATATTTATTATCATCAAATGCTAAGCTACAACCCTAGTTGGAAAAGGCAGGATGGTTTAAGCCTAGGGGCTCCAACAGGGAAAATAGCCCAGTGAGGAAAGGAAATAAGGAGAAATAAAATATTTTAAGAATAGTAACAACATTAAAATGAATATTTCCTATATAAACTTTAAAAAACTATAACAAAACAAGAGGAAGAGAAACTAGATACAACAGTGTGCCCGAGTGTATCCTCAAGCAAGCGATATGAAACGTTAAATACTCTGAACGAAGAAGGTAAAACGACAGAGGAGGTCCTGTAGAGAGTGGGGTCCCCCCTGCTGTATGGGACCGGAAAAAGCAGCTATCAAAGTGAGCAAGTTATGAAAGTAACCTTTGTTTGGAACCCTGTGGCACAAAGACTTCAGTTTTAACAATAATAGTGTCAAGTGCAGAGGTTTTACGGTATAAACAACGGGGTTAAGTATATCTGAATCCTCGCTGTCATTGCTAAAGTTTTACTTCAACATTTACTTTAAGGTCTGCTTTTCTGGTCCTATACAGCAAGGGAACCCTACTCTCTACAGTAATCAAACAGTTCACTGCGGATATTAAAAATCGTAGACCAAGGTAAGGGATTGTCATTTCTGGTCAGATTTTATAGCTAATAAGTGAGATCATAAACACGTTAAGTCTTATCTTATTAGGGGAACTGCACTTAAGTGGTTTTGTCTTTACGTCAACTGCTAAGCTGTGTTTCACTTTACGACCTCCCCAATCCCTTGGTTATCATGATTTCTTTGAAGAGGGATGTCCAGAATCAAATGGTTATATACGTGTTGCCATAATTATCTCTATAATGTATTCCTGAACCTTTTCCAATCAACCTTTTTTTTTTTCAAAATAGTTCGTGTTTAAGCCGAGCTTTTATATGGCTTTTGAAAATTTCAGTACCATTAGAACGCGTTATGTGAAATTGAGGTGATAATAGAGACGCATTGTCAGGCCGTATTTTTGTCTTGATTGAATATGGGAAATGATGATAATGTTGAATCCGGATTGGTTTTTTTCTGTTGTGAATTTATCCAATCAACTGAATCCGGAATTATGAGTAATTTCAGTCAACTGAAATTGGAATTAGGTGTAATTTCAGAAAACATTGACTCTTCCTTTATCGATAAAGTTTATCGGTAAATTTACATTCAGATCTCCCTGGACAATTCTATCCTGTTCGTAATACTAGGCAAGGCAGTTAATTCTCATAGCCAGGCCTTCTCTATCATGAGGCTCAATACTACACAGTATTCTAGAAGTTTTATTCCAAGCTGTTACCAAGTTGTGGAATGATCTTCCTAATCGGGTAGATGAATCAATAGAACTTCAAAAGTTCAAAGTTGGACCAAATGTTTTTTATGTTGTCCAGGCTGACATGAGTCTTTTTATTGTTTTTATATGACATATCTGTTTTTGACGTTGTTAATAGTTTATATAGAACATATCTGTTTTGACGCTGTTACTGTTTTTAAAATTATTTAGTGTTAATTTATTCTCATCATTTATTTATTTCCGTATTTCCTTTCCTCACTGGGCTATTTTTTCCCTGTTGGAGCCCTTGGGCTTGTAGCATCTTGCTTTTCCAACTAGGGTTGTAGCTTGGCTAGTAATAATAATAATAATAATATCGTTTGCCCTTTTGTGTGTGTGTGTGTAGCGATCAGCTTTAAGAAATAACTTGTAGCTCTACAATTTGTTCTGTTGATTTTTCCTATATCAGGAAATTTTTCGGAAAACGTCGGTGAATATTATTTGTTTCCTAATGCAATATGATTTTTAAAAGAGTAATTAACATTAAAAGGGGAATCACCATCTACTTTTTAACGCTTAATAAAGTAAGGGTAACAGACCTATGAAGCGTGAAGTAGATGATGGTGAATGGAGAAGTATTGATTTCAAAAATCAAGATAGAGACGACTGGCGAAATCTAGCTGAGGCCCTTTGCGTCAATAGGCGTAGGAGGAAGTAATGATGAGGATGATGATAATGAACTGGCCTAGCCAAAGTACGTAGGTGGTATAAAAGTCTGGCCCTCCTTGGTCCTAGCTTGGGTGGAGAGGAGCTCGGGCGCTGATCATTATGTAATATGGCCATTCTCTAGGACATTTTCCTGCTTGATAGGGAAATATCACAGTCCCTTGCCTCTTCCAATCATGAACAGCTTTTAATCCTAGGTGGGTAGTAGGTTGGCCAGGGCACTAGCCACCCGTTGAGATACTACCGCTAGAGAGTTGTGGAGTCTTTTGACTGGCCAGACAGTAGTACATTGGATTCTTCTCTCTTGTTGCGGTTCATTTTCCCTTTACCTACACACGTACACACCGAATAGTCTGGCCTATTCTTTACATATTCTCCTCTGTCCTCATACACCTGACAACACTGAGAATACCAAACAATTTCGTCTTACTGCACTGTAATTGCTCACTGGCCACTTTCCTCTTTGTAAGAGTAGAAGAGGCTCTTTAGCTATGGTAAGCAGCTCTTCTAGGAAAAGGAAACTCCAAAATCAAACCATTGTTTTCTAATCTTGGGTAGTGCCATAGCCTCTGTACCAAGGTCTTCCACTGTCTTGGGTTAGAGTTCTCTTGCTTGTGGGTACACTTGGGCACATTATTCCATCTTATTTCTCTTCCTTTTGTTTTGTTTAAAGTTTTTATAGTTTATATATGAGATATTTATTTTAATCTTGTTGCTCTTCTTCAAAATATTTCATTTTTCTTTCCTTTCTTCGCTGAGCTATTTTCCCTGTTGGGGCCCCTGGGCTTATAGCATCCTGCTTTTCAACTAGGATTGTAGCTTAGCAATTAATAATAATAATAATATAGGTCTATCTGCTGAATCATCAGCAACCATTGTCTGACCCTACTTGTTCCTAGCTTGGGTGGAGAGGTGGCTTGGATACTGATCATTTGTAATGTGACCAATCTTTAGGGCATTGTCCTGCCTGATAGGGCAATGTCATAGCCCCCTCGCCTCTTCCATCCAATAGCGGCCATTAAATCTTTAAATAGATTAATAAATCAAAAGTAAGATTAACTACCATTTCGCTACTGCGTTGATTTGATTCCACAGCAACTGAATTCCTCGCTGTCCCGATTGTATTCATGTTATGAATTATTGAATAATCTGATGCGGGTTCGACTATTGAAGAGTTAATTGGAGATTTTCCTATTTCTATTTTCCAAGTATTGGAAGAGGGATCTCAGAATAATATGAATTTCCTTTATACGAAAGAATATCAATATCGTTTTGAAGGAAATTCTATTATTATTATTATTATTATTATTATCATTATTATTATCATTATTATTATTAGTGTTATATTATTATTATTATTATTATTATTAATTATTATTATTATTATTATTATTTTCATTAGTATTATTATTATTATTGTTATTATTAATATTATTAATATTATTAATATTATTATTATTATTATTATTATTATTATTATTATTATTATTGTTGTTGTTTTTATTGTTGTTGTTATTTTTATATTATTATTATTGTTATTATTATTATTATAAGTATAATTATTATTATTATTATTATTATTATTATTACTTAGTTACTAAACTACAACCTTAGTTGGAAAAGCAGGATGCTATAAGCCCGAGGGCTCCAACCGGGAAAATAGCCCAGTGAGGAAAGTAAATCGGGAAACTACAAGAGAAGTAACTAACAAATAAAATAAGATATTTTAAAAACAGTAACATTATTAATATGAATATTTCCTATATAATCTATAATAACTTAAAAAAAAAAATGAAAATCCGTTACACGAAAGAAGAACATTTTCGTTTAGAAGGAAATTCTATTATTATTATTCACTATCCCTTGCCTCTGCCATTCATGAGCGGCCTTTAAACCTTCTAAGCGGAATACTCGAACAAACAAAAGAAGCTCATTTTATTTATCTAGACCCTCGAGAAGCTCCAATAAAATTCCCAGCTCATTGTGTGTGCAAACGAAACTGCCATTAAGATGAATAACAGCCCCGATTACCACCACGACATCTATTAAAGGCAGAGTTTTCTGGCACGGAGGCTTTTAATGGGGTGGGCGATATGTTCCCATGAATCAGGGCAGCTGTGGCATTTAATAAACGGCGGAATCTTTCTCGATTTCAAAATGGGAAATATTTGTTTTGGTTACATCTTTGTGGGGGATTAAAACGAAGACTTTTTTTTTTTTTTATATAATTTTGAGTTTAATGCTTGTTAGAGACAGTCATGGAAGAATTCAGATATTTTAGATTATATTTACATGGTATAGAAAGGGACATAGGTAGGGCATACAATGAGAATGGTTTTGGCATTTAATAAACGGTGAAATATTTGTTTTGGTTACATCTAGTGGGGATTAAAATGTAGACTTTTTTATATATAATTTTGGAGTTTAATACTTGTATACACTGTTAAAAATTTGCCGTAAAAACGGTAAAAATCGTGGAATAAATGTTGCCAGGAATTTACGATTTAAAAAGGGATATATTGGCGTAAAGGAGTGATATTTACGGTCACAAACCCGTAAAAGATAATTAAAACCGAATGGTAAAATTACGGTCAACCTGTATTTTACTGTAATACGGCTGAGAACAGTATATTTTTACGAAGAGTTTCCGATTAAAATTATAGTTTTTTAACAGTGGTATAGACTATCATAGAAGGAATCAGATATTTAAAATTAGTTTTACATGATATAGAAATGGACATAGGCAGGGCATTGTAATGAGGATGACAGATGATAAATGGACAAGAAGAATAATACAACGGGTCCCTAGATATTGCAAACGAAGCAGGGAAAGTAAGAAAAGACGATAGATTGACGGGCTAAGAAAATATAGACTGGCATAGGAATACCTTAAACAGACGCGAGTGGTATGACATGTCTAAGGCCTTTGTCCTGCAGTGGACTAGTTGCGGCTGATGATGATGATGATCATAATGATGAAGATGAGACGTTAAATAGAATTAAGTTTTTATTCATAAATGGAAGCATATATAACATGTTATAGTATCTAGGCATTCTTAAACGTTTACATAAGATATTCATGTCATTTACAAAGTGTGAAAACGTTTATGCAATACTCTTAATTAATTTGCAATATTTCAGAACGAATATTACACCATAAGCAGTCTTAATATTCCCATTGAAATCGCCCTATTTTCTTCTTGTACATTTAAAGAATTTTATTTATTCATTTGTAAAGTAGATCAGCAATGAATTACGTATTTGCCACCCCCCTCCCTTCTCTCTCTCTCTCTCTCTCTCTCTCTCTCTCTCTCTCTCTCTCTCTCTCTCTCTCTCTCGTCCAATGTTATCAAGAACCCCATTTTATCTAACTTTATTATCTCCCGCTCGTCCAGTAAAATATTAGATATTAGTTTTCCAACTTAATAACTCCCTCTCTCTCTCTCTCTCTCTCTCTCTCTCTCTCTCTCCTCTCTCTCTCTCTCTCTCCTCTCCTCTCTCTCTCTCTCTCTCTTAAGGTAAGGTAAGGTAAGGCTCTCTCTCTCTCTCTCTCTCCTCTCTCTCTCTCTCTCTCTCTCTCTCTCTCTCTCTCTCATCCAATGTTATCAAGAATCCTATTTTATCTAACTTTATCATCTCCCGCTCGTCCAATAATATATTAGACATTAGATCGCGAACATATCATCTCTCTCTCTCTCTCTCTGTCTCTTTTTCTGTCTCTCTCCTCCTTTTCTTCTTTTTATATTTAAAGGCATTTTATTTATTTTTTTGTAAAGTATATCAGCAATGAATTACGCCCGCCCCTCTCTCTCTCTCTCTCTCTCTCTCTCTCTCTCTCTCTCTCTCTCTCTCTCTCTCTCTCCTTCACTACTGTGTGAATTCAGGTAATTCATACCACGACTCTCTCTCTCTCTCTCTCCTCTCTCTCTCTCTCTCTCTCTCTCTCTCTCTCTCTCTCTCTCTCCCCTTCCTCTTCACTACTGTGTGAATTCATAATGTAATTCATACCACGACTCTCTCTCTCTCTCTCTCTCTCTCTCTCTCTCTCTCTCTCTCTCTCTCTCTATTGAAATACATATGTATAAATCCTCCCCCACCACATCCCAAACTTCTACCCAGAGCAGCATCACACCCACAAAGGTGGAAAATTGGATCGCACCCAACAACGGGGAAGTAAGTCACTGAAGACTCAGCTGGACGCCCCCTCGTCTCTCAGCGCCCACACCGGGGGGCGGCTTCAGTGACAGAGTTGAAGCGAAGAGGAAAACCAGCCTTTCAGCTCTTGAAGACCTATTGGGCCTCAAATAGACTTGGGAGAGGGTAGAAGATGTATAGGAGATAGAAAATGGATAGGGGATGGCAATATATTGATGTGTTAACGAGGTATTTCAATAGATGATTGTCCTCCTTATAAACATTTGAATGAAAAAATGGGTATACTATAGACTTGGGGGAGGATAGAAGATGTATAGGATATAGAAAATGGATAGGAGATGGCAATATATTGATATGTTAACAAGGTACTTCAATAGATGATTGTCCTCCTCACAAACGTTTGAATGAAGAAATGGGTATAATATAGACTTGATAGAGGATAGAAGATGTATAGGAGATAGAAAAGGGATAGGAGATGGCAATGTATTGATGTATAAACGAGCTATTTCAATAGATGATTTTCCTCCTTACAAACATTTGAATGAAAAAATTGGTATACTATAGACTTTGGGGAGGATAGAAGATGTATAGGAGATAGGAATTTAGGAAATGGATAGGAGATGGCAATGTACTGATGTGTTAACGAGGTATTTCAATAGATGATTGTCCTCCTTACAAACGTTTGAATGAAGAAATGGGTATATTATAGACTTGGGAGAGGATAGAAGATGTATAGGAGATAGAAAAGGGATAGGAGATGGCAATGTATTGATGTGTTAACGAGGTATTTCAATAGATTATGGTCTTCCATTCAAACGTTTGAATAAAGAATGGATATACTATAGACTTGGGAGAGGATAGAAGATGTATTGGAGACAGGAAATGGATAGGAGATGGCCATGTATTGATGTGTTAACGAGGTATTTCAATAGATGATTGTCCTCTATACAAACGTTTGAATGAAGAAATGGGTATACTATAGACTTGGGAGAGGATAGAAGATGTATAGGAGATAGGAAATGGATAGGAGATGGTTATGGGGACAATTTCTCAAATGCTTACCACCTTTAATGGATAGGATTATAAGGACACAATTCCTCAGAAGCTGGTCACCTTCGTCGTCACTTGAATAAAGAGGGTCGGGGACTCTAGGTGATGTACTGTATGTTCAATTTCATTATTTTCTAATAACAAATCTTATCCTTTTACCAAATCTAATTCTTTTACTCTATTTAAAATGTCCTTTTCATATAAAAAACAATAATTTACTCTCTCTCTCTCTCTCTCTCTCTCTCTCTCTCTCTCTCTCCTCTCTCTCTCTCTCTCTCTCTCTCTCTCTCTCCTATAAAGC
>NC_090730.1:163335916-163343369 GCF_036898095.1 Palaemon carinicauda | reverse complement strand
CTATACTATGCATATCCAGTGATACATAGTTCACTTGATACTCATGGAAATTTCTTCTCTTTACAGGAGGACCCTCCGAAGTGCGGAAATGTTTTCTGCAATGTCGCCAGCAAGAACCTCTGCGGACATGAGTGTTGTAGGAGACACGCAGCATGCGCTGTCTCCAAGGATGATCTCCAGTATTGGGACCCTCAGGTATGTACTGTATGCACTAACCTGATTACTGAGGCTTTTGATTCCCCTAGAACGGCGGAATCAAGGGATATAGCTAGGGAAAAGCTTCGTACTTGGGTAAGGGGCTTCAAGAAGAACACCTCTGGCCCTTATCTTCCAAGTGAGAAGATGAGGGCGTATCTTTTTCCCCAGGCATCAGCTGAGGCAGTGATTCCCCAGCCTCAAGAGGAGATCCTTCAAGATCAAGTCCAGGTGGACGAGGAAGTCGCAGATGCGATGCAAGACATCCAGTTGTGTGACAGGATGTCTGACCTGGACGATCGTTTGGAAGAAGACCTCCTGGCAGAAGGTCAGGATCAAGTTCAAACCCCGGATGTCGTAGAGGATGAGGTCGACGAGGTGTCGGCTGCTCCGTTCAGATGCCGGAGCCTATCCCCTCAACATCGGCTGGCCTCCCAGTAGAACTGGGACAGGCCCTCTCTTCGATTGTTGGAATGATCCAACAAATGCAGAAGGAGAATCAGGAGAAGGCGGCTGCAATGGAACTGCGCATGCAGTCCCTGGCAGAATCACATGGGCCCCGGAAAAGGCTCAATGTGAAAGACCTTCCCATATGCTCAGATGCTAACCCATGGAGGTATGCTGAGCACATGCCGATGACGACTGGAAAGATCGTCATTTCGGATAAGCTGGTTCAGTTCCCTAGAGGAGGTAGAATTCTGGCCCAGCAAGGCATCATATCCGGACTGCTATGTCCGGCTGAGAAAAGAACCAGCTTCAAGGGAGGAGACAGAGCCGAAGGAGGTCATTGTTATGGACCACGCTAAGGCTCAAGCCCTACTTTCATCCTCGATGAAAGAGAGGGGCTTCTTGAATTCGAAGGTAGCTGCATTGAGCAAGAAGCTCCCTTCGTTTGTGTCCTCTCCTGATAGAGCCTTCCCCTTTTTACAGAAAGGGTTTGCGGCTGTCCTAAAGGCAGTCGAGGCCGGCAAGCCTTGCCCCTCCCTGGAGGAGTGTAAACCCTTGTCGCTGGCTCTACCTATGGACCACAAAGACTGGAAGGATGTCCATCTAACATTCTCAGTGGGAAAGTTGGAGGCTGATATTGCCGACGGCAATTCGGCGAGGACCTCCCCAAGCTGTCCGAATCTCTTTTACGAAGAGAGTTCGAGACAAAAGAAAGACTGGCTGCCTCAATGTCTCATCAGACTACTCTCGAGACGATGGCAAGTGACCCCAAGGTCCATGAAATGTTCATGGTAGTGGCTAAGTCTCACTTAGCCACAGTGACGAAGGACCTTTATAACTTCGTCAAGGCAAGGAGAGCTTGCAGGGAGTTCGTGTTCACCGGGGCTTCGGTGAGACACGAGCCAAGGAAGTTAATCTCCTCCAACATTTGGGGAAAAGACCTTTTCCCTACCGATGTGGTCAAAGAGGTTGTTGATAAGGCCGCCGTGGAGAATAGAAATCTTCTCCAGAAGTGGGGCCTGGCTATCAAAAGAAAATCTTCCCCGGATGAGGGTCCTCAACCAAAGAGGAAGAATATGAAGACTAGGCTACCATCTCGGCCAGCCAAGCCTTATAGACAGCAACAGCAACTGCAATTGCCTTTGCCTCCAGTGCCCCAAATGGTGGCACAAACCCCGACTGCCTTTCAGTGGGTACCCCCAGGGCGGTGCCAGGTCAGTCAACCACATTCGCCCCAACGTTCGAAGGACAGTCTTCTTCCTTTCGTGCAAAACCTAGAGGAGCACGCAGAGGCTCGTCTAGGCGCCCCTCAAGGGGAAGGGGATTCAGAGGTGGTCGTGGTCAGGGAGGCAAGACCTCAGGACGGCAGTCCAAGTGAAATGATACCGGTAGGAGGGAGACTGATGAAATTTTGGGATCGCTGGACCTTCGATCCCTGGGCCCAAAGCCTACTCAAGAATGGACTGGGTTGGAGCTGGTACAGCACTCCACCCCCATGCCTTCGGTTTTTCCAACACTCCACCCCCATTTTGGAGGAGTACGTTCAAGAACTGTTGGAGAAAAATGTGATCCGAAAGGTGAAGTCCATCAATTCCAAGGGAGGCTGTTTTGTGTTCCCAAGAAAGACTCGGAAAAGCTCAGAGTCATTCTGGACTTGTCACCACTCAACAAGTTCATAGTGAATTGCAAATTCAAGATGCTAACACTGCAACACATAAGGACCTTACTGCCCAAGAGGGCATACTCAGTCTCTATAGACTTGTCAGACGCCTATTGGCACATTCCAATCAGCCGTCGACTCTCCCCCTACCTAGGGTTCAGGCTACAACGAAAACTGTACGCCTTCAGAGCCATGCCATTCGGGCTAAACATAGCCCCAAGGATTTTCACGAAGCTTGCGAGCGCAGCTCTCAAACAATTACGCCTAAAGGGAATTCAGGTAGTAGCCTACCTGGACGACTGGCTGGTGTGGGCAGCATCCGAGACCGAATGCTTGCAAGCTTCCAGTCAGGTGATCCAGTTCCTAGAGTACCTAGGCTTCAAGATCAACAAGAAAAAGTCTCGACTTTCTCCATCCCAAAAGTTCCAGTGGCTGGGAATCCACTGGGACCTTTTGTCACACAGTTTCTCCATCCCAATGAAGAAAAGGAAGGGAGATAGCGGGGCTCTGTCAAGAGACTTCTAGATTCCGAAAGGATATCAAGACGCGAACAGGAGAGGGTACTAGGCTCTCTCCAGTTTGCTTCAGTGACAGACCCAGTGCTAAGAGCACAACTAAAGGATGCAACCGGAGTTTGGAGAAGGTATGCATCAAACGCGCGAAGAGACCTGAGAAGACCAGTGCCGCCTCGGCTACGTACTCTTCTCAGACCTTGGTCCCAAGCCAGACATCTAAAGAAGTCTGTTCTTCTTCAGCCACCTCCCCCGTCGTTGACGATTCACTCAGACGCCTCAAAGGAGGGATGGGGAGGTCACTCTCATCGGAAAAAAGTCCAGGGGACTTGGTCCAAGCTATTCAGGACCTTTCATATAAACTTTCTAGAAGCTATGGCAGTGCTCCTTACCTTCAAGAAAGTCTCCCCCGCGTCACTCGATCCACATAAGATTGGTGACAGACAGCGAGGTGGTTGTGAGATGCTTGAATCGACAAGGGTCGAGGTCACCACCTCTCAACCAAGTGATGTTAGCCATTTTCCGATTGGCGGAAAAGAAGAAGTGGTACCTGTCGGCAGTTCACCTTCAAGGAGTCCGCAATGTGACAGCGGACGCTCTATCCAGGTTCACACCGATAGAGTCGGAATGGTCCTTAGACGCAGGATCATTTTCCTTCATTCTGAATCAAGTCCCAGAACTGCAAATAGACCTCTTTGCGACGAAAGACAACAAGAAGTTGCCCCTGTACGTGTCCCCGTACGAGGACCCCTTAGCGGAAGCAGTGGACGCAATGTCCCTCGACTGGAACAGATGGTCCAGGATTTATCTGTTTCCCTCCTCACAACCTTCTGTTGAGGTCCTCAACAAACTGAGATCCTTCAAGGGGGTAGCGGCAATAGTGGCCCACAAGTGGGCGAACAGCATGTGGTTCCCCTTGGCGTTGGAACTACAGATGAAGTTCGTGCCTGCTACCACATCCAGTTCTGACCCAGCGAGTCCAGAAGTCGACTGTCTGCGCTTCATTACAGAAAACCCAGACCCTGCAGCTCATGATTTTCTCGCCCTAGCGGTGAGAAAGCGCTTCGGGATTTCGAAAGCCAGCATAGACTTCCTAGAGGAATACAAGTGCAAATCGACTAGAAGGCAATATGAGTCATCTTGGAGAAAATGGGTGCCTTTGTAAAGGCAAAGAATCCGCAGAGATCTCAACAGATTTCTGCTTATCTTTCTTCATCCATCTCCATGGCCAAGGATTGGCAGCTAACACGATTTCAGTGTGTAAATCGGCTTTGATGAGACCCATTTTATTTGCCTTCCAGATCGACCTTGGTAACGAGATCTTTAATAAAGTTCCGAAAGCCTGCGCTAGGCTCAGACCTTCAGCACCTCCAAAGCCCATCTCATGGTCTTTAGACAAAGTTCTTCATTTCGCCTCCTTGTTGAGCAATGAAGAATGTGCGTTAAAGGATTTGACGCAAAAAGTTATTTTCCTATTTGCACTCGCGCTCCGGGGCCAGGGTTAGTGAGATCGTAGCCCTCTCGAGAGAGGCAGGTCGTGTTCAGTTCCTGGATGGGGGGGAGCTGAACCTGTTTCCGGATCCTACGTTTCTCGCCAAGAATGAGTTACCCACCAACAGGTGGGGTCCCTGGAGAATCTGTCCTCTGAAAGAAGATGCATCTCTATGTCCAGTAGAATGCCTAAAGGTCTATCTTCGTAGAACTTCAGACTTCAAGGGTAGTCAACTATTCAGGGGAGAAACATCAGGCTCAAATTTATCTCTGAATCAACTCAGAGCGAAAATGACATATTTTATTCGCAGAGCGGATCCTGACAGTACACCCGCAGGTCACGATCCGAGGAAAGTTGCCTCATCCCTAAATTTCTTTAATTGTATGGATTTTGAACATCTCCGTTCATACACGGGCTGGAAGTCTTCCAGGGTGTTCTTTCGCCACTATGCGAAGCAAGTAGAGGAACTTAAGAGATCTGTGGTAGCAGTGGGGTCGTGTAGTTAACCCTACTGTTTAACTCTGCGAGGAACAGAGGTCTTAATTGGGACTATTAAGTCCAGGGTGAGTGTGTAGGTACATACTGTACTACAAACTAAATGAGGGCACCAAGTGCCCATATAGACTGTTCCTTCCTTCAAAGGTGAACCTTGCATAAGTTCAGACATGTGTGCCAAGCGTTTCTAACGCTAATGTGATTGATTTGTAATACAGATTTTTTATGAACTTGATACCTTGGTATCTCATTAAAGTGGTGTTTAATGGTTTTTCTTTCAGATAAACAAGTTCTGTTTACTATCATACTTATGCTTAAAGTTTTGGGTTACCCTCTTTTATATAAATATATATATTTGTTGTTAACCTGTCTGTTTATTATCTGTCAATAAACTTGTTCTTGAGAACCTTGCGTCTCTTTCACCTGTGTCAATTTATTGGTATAATTGAGCATTTTAATTCTATGTATCTTATCTGGGATAATTCTGATAGAATTGTTCTGTTTTGCAAGCTATGTTGCATTGGTTTTATGTAAGTCCCCTAATGGGAGGACTCCGTCCCATAAAGGGACGAGGGCGGTTTTATTAGTTTCTTCCTATGCGGATATAAACCTTTGTCCAATACAAGTATTGTGCGGATGACTGGTCAATATATTGACGCAGTGGTTCTATACAAACTATGCTTTACTTAATATAGGGCGAGACCACTATATTAGCTTGCCTGGTATTCATACATAGATATATGTACTCTTCGAGGACTTTCCAGAGTCTAGTAGGACTCTTCCCTGTAGGGGGCAGGAAGCTCTAACATAGTTTATAGTTAGTTGAAAAGATGTATAACGGTAACATCTTAGGTCTCTAGGTCTAGTCGACCGGGAATAAATATCTCCGGGGAGTACGGCACGTTCTGAGAATCCACAGATACAGTAATGCTCTGGTACACTTCCATCAGGACGACATGGCTTGAGCCCAAAAAAACGGATTTTGAGCGAAGCGAAAAAATCTATTTTTGGGTGAGATAGCCATGTCGTCCTGATGGACCCGCCCTTGCCTTTCTAAGAAAGGGCTGTAGGACCCCTCCCTACATACAGTATCTGTAGCACCTCGTGTACGCTACAAGGAATACAGATGGCGCCAGGATTGGCGCCAGGCACGCATACGAATCGGGGGGATAGGGATGCCTTGGGAGCGGCTCCCCTTTTTCTTTCCCGAATTCGTATCTCGTCAATCTCCCTCCTACGAGACGAATCTCTATTCAGGTCGTAGATTGCCATGTGACGTGTCTAGAATACGTCCTCTGATATGTCGCGATATCCCTTTCACGAGGGATACTCCGCTCCAGGAGTTAGAATTCTGGTACCTTAAGGTAAATTCTCTGGGAATATCGCCGTAGTTGTAATATACCCTAGGAAGCTACCCTATAGGAACTTCCATCAGGACGACATGGCTATCTCACCCAAAAATAGATTTTTCGCTTCGCTCAAAATCCGTTATATATATATCTATAGACATACACAAGCACACAGATATTTGCCATATATAGGGCATATGTGTGCATATAGTGTATTTGTATGTATGTATATATATGTATATATATACACACATATATATATGTATGTATAAAGATGTGTATGTATGTGTATATATACAGTATATATATATATATATAATATATACAGTATATATATACATCTATATATATATATATATATATATGTGTGTGTGTGTGTGTGTGTGAGTGTACATATCATGAATAAATATATCCAAAATACCTAACTATCGTTTACTTCCACAACAAGAGCCCGTTCTAAACAATCTAACCAACTAAATAGAAAATGCAAATTATTCTATTTAGACTCAGTAATTGTTCACATCCCATTACACGAAATGCAAATATTTCACGAAAGTTCCAAAGGAAAAAGGGAGAGATACCTTTCGCCTCCGTTTTCCAATCTTCTCTCCTGGAAAACTTTCCCATTCATAAATTTCAATTTTCTTCGGCAGCAATTTCATAAGACCTCCACGGCTGCGGGTGTGATAACTTTGAGATTATCCAAGTTTTCGGGAAGTCCTGCAGCCTGGAAACCGGGGGATCCTAGGAGTCCTTTGGATTTATTTCGAGGGAGAGTCTTCCTTTGAATTTCCTTAGTAAGGATTTTTTTGAAAACTTAAAATTTTAATTGTAAATTATTCTTAGATTGTTTATTTTAGATTGGTCTTTTATTTTGTATATATATATGTATATATAATATATATATATATATATGTGTGTGTGTGTGTGTGTATTATGTATATGTATATATGTCACATGTATACATATATATATATATTTATATATATATATATATATATATGAGAGAGAAAGAGAGAGAGAGAGAGAGAGAGAGAGAGAGAGAGGGGGGGGGCTGAGAGGTTCTCAAACAATCTACCTTTTTGTATATGCATATTATTATTATTATTATTATTATTATTATTATTATTATTATTATTATTATTATTATTATTATTATTACTCGTTCAGCTACAACCCTAGTTGAAAAAGGGCAGAAGGCTATAAGCCCGAGGGCTCCAGCAGGGAAAAAATGGCCCAGTGAAGGAAAGGAAATAAGGAAACTACAAGAAAAATAATGTGGAAAAGAGATTATCCAGACCCT
>NC_090730.1:163320916-163328416 GCF_036898095.1 Palaemon carinicauda | reverse complement strand
TTGACCTTTGACCTTAACATGTATTAATTGGCGTGGATTTTCATACACTCAAATATGAACCAAGTTTGAAGTCTCTGGGACAACTATGTCCAAACTTATAGCTGATTATATGAATTGGACATTTTGTTTGATCGCGACCTTGACCTTTGACCTTGACCTTCCAAAATTTAATCACTTCCAGCTATTTACATAACATTTAATCCCTACAAGTTTCATTAATCTAAGATTAAAATTGTGGCCAGAAAGCTGTTCACAAACAAGCACACACACAAACAAACACAAAAACAGGGGCAAAAACATAGCCTCCTTCCAACTTCGTTGGCGGAGGTAACAATACAAAGAGACTTATGTCAGCCTGTTCAACATAAAATATTCGGTGCAAGATTGAACTTTTGAAGTTCCACCGATTCAACTACCTGATCAAGGAAGATCATTCCACAACTTGGTCGCAGCAGGGATAAAGCTTCTAGAGTACTGAAAACTTCAAGAATATCTGTGTAGTAGTCCAAAATCGCAATATATAACCAAATGTTTCAAGAAAATATGACATATTCCAGCGACTATACTAAATTTTTTTTAATGAGGCGCCTTTGCACCGACTCGCAGCGGTGCCCTTTTAGCTCGGAAAAGTTTCCTGCTACCTGATTGGTTAGAATGATCTCGTCCAACCAATCAGTGATCAGGAAACTTTTCCGAGCTTAAAGGGCACCCCTGCGAGTCGGTGTAAATCTGCCTCACTAAAAAGAATTGACTATAGAATTATTGCTTTATCCCAAAAGTGAAAATAATATCCTTAAATTTACGGAGCAAAATGACTTCTTAATCGCTTTGATTTAAGAGGCAAAGGGAAGAGAAATGCGCCAATGGATTTTAAGTCGTAATATTTATTTCTCTTCCTCTTTTTTTTTTTTTAAGTTTTATGGTTTATATATGAAAGATTTGTTTTAAAGTTGTTCCTGTTACTGAAATATTTTATCTTAATTGTTCATTACTTAAGTTTTTGTACAGATGTTTTATTTCTTTGAATTGCCATTGTAATGTCTTGAAATAGGAATCTCGTATTTTAATTATCACAAAAATATTGATTTATTACTTTCGCCAAATTCATTGCAAAGGTTATGTTTTTAAATGTCTCTCTGTGTGTTTGTGATTCGAATAACTCAAAAACTATTTGACCGAATCTTATGAAATTTGTTGGGATGGTTGGCCATGACCTAAAAACAATTTGATCAGATTTTGCGAGTGATTGGGTCAAAAGTCCAGGCCAAGGTCATGAAAAGGGTTGTGATGGCCTATGTGGTAACGTCCCTGACTGATAATCGCTCGACTGGGGTTCGAGTCCTGCTTAAACTCGTTAGTTCCTTTGGTCGCTGCAACCTCACCATTATTATGAGCTAAGGATGGGGATTTTGGAGGAGTCATCAGCAGGCATTGCCTGGCCTTCCTTTGTCCTACCTTGGGTGGAGAGGAACCTTGGTCGCTGATCATTTGTATATATGGTCAGTCGCTTGGGCATTGTCCTGCTTGATAGGGCAATGTCACTGTCCCTTGCCTCTGCTACTCATGAGCGGCCTTTAAAAGATTTGGAATTTAGAACATGAAACGGATAATGATTTCGAAAAATAAAGTCAAATATAAGGAGTCGAGAATATAACTCGAATTATTATTATTATTATTATTATTATTATTACTTGCTAAGCCACAACTCTAGTTGGAAAAGCAAGTTTCTATAAGTCCAAGGGCTCTTACAGGGAAAGTAACCCTGTGAGGAAAGGAAATAAGGAAATAAATAAGCTACAAGAGATGTAATACTATAAGCCCAAAGGCCCCACCATGGAAAAATAGCCCAGTGAGGAAAGTGAACAAGGAAATAAAAACACTACAAGCGAAGCAATTACTGAACTTAAAAGTCAAGAAAAACGGAAAGATTAACCCACAAGACTAATAAGCCTCGAAGCCTCCTTCCCTTTGCAATATCCGAAATACATCTGTGCGAAAGTTGGCCATTTAGGATGGCGTGATTGCTCTTCGACTTCAATGCCTGGCCAACTGTCGTCAAACTCGTGCGAAGTTACAGGCAACAGGCAAGTATATTGGTTTCCTCAGCCCGCCACAGAGGGGATTTAATATCGCCATATTGTTTGAAAAAGTTCAAGTCGATGACGGGTGAGTGATAAAGGGTAATCCTGACTTTTGTCTGTTCTAATTTAAGGGACAAAGTTTATTATCCATCATCATCATCATCATCATCTCCTCGTACACCTATTGACGCAAAGGGCCTCGGTTAGATTTCACCAGTCGTCTCTATCTTGAGCTTTTAATTCAATATTTATCCATTTATCATCTCCTACTTCCCGCTTCATAGTCCTCAGCCATGTAGGCCTGGGTATTCCAACTTTTCTAGTGTCTTGTAGAGCCCAGCTGAACGTAAGAGAGAGAAAGAGAGAGAGAGAGAGAGAGAGAGTTCTCTTCGAATCTCTCCGCCTAAAACAAAGAAAAAGGTGTTCGCGTTGGGTAAACAGTAAAACAGTCCTCAGCCATGTAGGTATGGGTTTTCCAACTCTTATAATGTATTGTGAAATGAAAATAAACTTAAAGTTTAGAATAAAGTTAATGACCTGAAAATATTGTTTAAAGGTCGCTCGTGAAGGGCAGAGGCAAGGACAGTGAGAGTGCCCTAGTAGAACAATGCTCCAGAGACTGGCCATATATACCTGTGATTAACGCCAAAGCCCCTTTTCCATCAAGCTAGGACGAACGAGAGCCAGGCAATGGCTGCTGATGACTCAGCAGGTAGACTTATAGGCTCCCCCAAAACCCCATATCTCTAGCTCTCAATGATGGTAAGGTTGCAGACACTATAAGAAACTATCGAGCATGAGCGGGTTTCGAACCCCGGTTCAGCAGATTGTGAGACAGGGAAGTTTCCAGTTGGCTACCGCAATCCTAAATATAAATATAATAAAAAAAAAAGATGACTATACCAAAATCTCAAGAGGTCTTTTACAAATTATATTTAATATTAAACACAGAGATTAGATGAACTCCCAACAGTGAAAATTATAATGACCTTTGAATGTCTCCTTAAAAACTGGCTTAGAAGCGGAAAACTTCTGCAAGAAATCACATAAACGAAACATTTTCTTATCTGGAAAACTTAATTCACATGAATATTGGAGTTCCTCGCCTTGATTTATACCTGACGTTACGCTTACTTTTAAATCATCTTATGATTCACGATTCCTGTTGGACCAGCTTTTCCTAAGAATCCCTCTGTGATTCATGACTCTTGCCAGGGTATACTTTTCTTGGCTAAATGCAGTTGTAAATTCTTGCAATGATTTATTCGTGATATTCTCGGAGCAGAGAGATTTAATTTTTTTTTTATTATTAACTTCCTTATCTTTGCCATACAAACGCAAATTTATTGTGGCCGATGTGGTAACGCCCCTGACTGGTGAACGCCAGACTGGGGTTCTAATACCGCTCAAACTCGTTTCTTTTGTCGCTGCAACCTCACCATTCTTGTGAGCTAAGGATGGGATGTTTCGGGGAGCCTATAGGTTTATCTGCTGAGTCATCAGCAGCCATTGCCTGGCCCTCCTTGGCCATAGCTTGGGTGGAGAGGGGACTTAGGTGCTGATCATATGTAATATGGTCAGTCTCTAGGGCATTGTCATGGTTGATAGGGCAATGTCACTGTCAGTATCACCTTGGCTCTGCCATTCATGAGTGGCATTTAAACCTTTAAATTTCCAAATACTCCTTTAACTACACGTCTTATCCTTAAACTAGTCTCTCAACCTCGTGTCTCCCGTCTCCTGGCTGTGTGACTGCTCTTGTTCAACCCCAAATGCCTTGCTCGCGAGTTTGCCAAAACTGTCGTCAAGCTTGTATCATGTTTCGAAGGGGATACTAATGTTTCCTCTGTCTACAGAGACTGGCTATTTCTTGAAGGGAAACGGGAAGCAAGGATAGAGATAGTTACCATTTGTTTTTACTTTTATTAATATTTCTGTTTGCTATGATTGGAAGATGGCGAGGAAATGATAATCGAGATATTTACCATTGGTTTTCATTTCCTTTTATTAATATTTTTGTGTTTCTTAAAAGGAGGGAAAAACGGCGAGGAAATGAGTAGCAGATTAATAGGATACTAATATTTTAGGTGAAAAATATTTTGTAAGTTTGTATCTAAGCTTATAATAATGAGCAGATTAATAGGATACAAATATTTTAGATTAAAAACATTTTGTAAGTTTGTATTTAAGCTTATGATAATGATGAGCAGATTAATAAGATGCTAATATTTTAGGTGAAAAACATTTTGTAAGTTTGTATTTAAGCTTATGATAATGATGAGTAGATTAATAAGATACTAATATTTTAGGTGAAAAACATTTTTAGTCTGTATCTAAGCTTATATAAATACTCCTTTTCTTAAGGAAGGATTAATTATGGAAGATAAAATATTGCAAATGTATTTTGGTACTTAGGGAAAAGTGTGCTACTAATGTAAAACTTGTACATGGGCAAAAAAAATTCGCTTTTCGGTCAAAATACCTTCTTTTACCAACACTGAGAAATCCAAATCATACCTCTTGAAATTCCCGTTTATTGGCGAATCAGAGCAAAGGTGTCTTGCTTGAGGGTATACTCAGGCACACTATTTTATGTTTCATTATTTCCTTTCCTCACTGGGTTGTTTTCCCTGTTGCAACCCTTGGGGTTATAGCATCCTCTACTTATCCAGGTATGATTATAGCTTAGCTATTAATAATAATAATAATAATGATAATAATAATAATAAAAATAATAATAATAATAACTACATAGAATATTAATAATAATAATAATAATAATAATAATAATAATAATAATAACTACTTGGAAGATGAATAATAATAATAATAATAATCATCATCATCATCATCTTAATAATAATAATAAAAATAGTAGTAATAATAATAATAATAATAATAATCAATATCATCATCATCATCATAATAATAATAATAATAATAATAATAATAATAATAATGTTGATGATGATAATAATAATAATAATGATAATAATAATAATAATAATAATGATGATGATGATGATAATAATAACAATAATAATAATAATAACAATAATAATAATAATTGCACGCTGCCCGAGCTCATTAAAACTTCCTGTGAACACTTCCAATTTTTCTTCTCCCTCTCCAAAATTACTTTTTAGCTTCGTGTTAATCACTTTCATGACGAGTCGGGCCTCCGACTTTTCATTCCCGAGTTGATTAAAAAAAAAACGTCGGAACTTGATTAGCAAACATCTGATTCTCCGGTGCATACATAATAGATGATGCTGGGAGGGAAACGGTATAAGCATTCCAACACATAATTTAGAATCTTGTCAACTAAGCCACGAATTAGTAGAGCTGGTAGCGCTTGACTTTATTTTTGTAGATGAGGCTGGGCCAGGGTGGTTATATGATAATGATAATGATAATAATGATATTGATAATGATGATGATAATGATAATAATAATGATGATGGTGATGATGAGGATGATGATGTGATGATGATAATAATGATGATAATAATAATAATAATGATAATAATAATAATGATAATATTAATAATGATAATAATTTCTTGGAAGATGAATAATAATAATAATAATAATAATAATAACTTGGAATAATAATAATAATAATAGTAATGATAACTACCTGGAAAAGGAATAATAATGATAATAATAATAAGAATAATAATAATAATAATGAAAATTACTGTTAGAAATTTTAATTAAAAAACGGTTAATATCTGGCAACATTTAATCCAGTCTTTTTACCGTTATGAAAAACGGATATATAGACGTAAAGGAGTAATATTACGGTGACCAACCAACTAAGGTAAAATTACGGTCGTCTCTATTTTACTGAAATACAGTTGAGAACAGTATATTTTTAAAGAAAATTTCTGATTAAAATTACGTTTTTTTTTTTTTTAACAGTGTAGAGACTGACCATATTACATATGATCAGCGCCCAAACCCCCTCTTCACCCAAGCTAGGACCAAGGAGGGTCAGGCAATGGCTGGTGATGACTCAGCAGATAGACCTATAGGCTCCCCTACACCACCCATTCTTAGATCACAAGAATGGTGAGGTTCCAGTGACCAAAAAAACTAACGACTGTGAGAGCGGGACTCTAACCCCAGTCTGGCGTTCAGCAGTCAGGGACGTTACCACATCGGCCACAATAAATTTGCCTTTATATGGCAAAGATAAGGAAGTTATTAATAAAAAAAAAAAAAAGTTAAATCTCTCTGCTCAGAGAATATCACGAATGAATCATTGCAAGAATTTACAACTACATTTAGCCAAGAAAAGTATACGCTGGCAAGAGTCATGACTCACGGAGGGATTCTTAGGAAAAGCTGGTCCAACAGGAATCGTGAATCATAAGATGATTTAAAAGTAAGCGCAACGTCAGGTATAAATCAAGGCGAGGAACTCCAATATTCATGTGAATTACGTTTTCGAGATAAGAAAAAGTTTCGTTTATGTGATTTCTTGCAGAAGTTCTCCGCTTCTAAGCCAGTTTTTAAGGAGACATTCAAAGATCATTATAATTTTGACTGTTGGGAGTTCATCTAACCTCTTTGTTTAATATTAAATATAATTTGTAAAAGACCTCTTGAGCTTTTGGTATAGTCATCTCTATGGCTTTTGTAATACCAACTTTTTTTTTTATTATATTTATATTTAGGATTGTGGTTACCAATTGAAAACTTCCCTGTCTCACAATTTGCTGAACCAGGGTTCGAGACCCAATTAACCTAAATAGTTTCTTGTAGTGTCTGCAACATAACCATCATTGAGAGCTAGAGATGTGGGGTTTTGGGGGAGCCTATAAGTCTACCTGCTGAGTCATCAGCATCCACTGCCTGGCCCTCCCCGGTCCTAGCTTAATGGAAATGGGGCTTGGGCGTTGATCACATGTATATATGGTCAGTCTCTGGGGCATTGTCCTACTAGGGGACTCTCATTGTCCCTTGCCTCTGCCATTCATGAGGGACCTTTAAACAATATTTTCAGGTCATTAACTTTATTGTAAGCTTTAAATTTATTTTTATTTCACAATACAGTATAAGAGTTGGAAAACCCAGACCTACATGACTGAGGACTGTTTTAATGTTTACCCAACGCGAACACCTTTTTCTTTGTTTGAGGCGGAGTGTTTCTAGTCTATAGGATTCGAAGAGAACTCTCTCTCTCTCTCTCTCTCTCTCTCTCTCTCTCTCTCTCTCTCTCTCTCACACACACGTTCAGCTGGGCTCTACAAGACACTTGAAGAGTTGGAAGACCCAGGCCTACATGGCTGAGGACTATGAAGCGAGAAGTAGAAGATGATGAATGGAGAAGTATTGAATTGAAAGCTCAAGATAGAGACGACTGGCGAAATCTAGCCGAGGCCCTTTGCGTCAATACGCGTGGGAGGAGATG
>NC_090730.1:163313416-163315916 GCF_036898095.1 Palaemon carinicauda | reverse complement strand
ATGTTTACTGACTATAAGAGTACAATATTTAGCAATTTTTTAATTTCTTACCGACCAAAAGAGTACAATATTTAGCAGATTTCTGAAATGTTTACTGACCATAAGAGTACAATATTTAGCAATTTTCTAAATGTTTACTGACCATAAGAGTACAATATTTAGCAATAAGAGTACAATATTTAGTACAATATTTAGCAATTTTCTAAATGCTTACTGACCAAAAGAATACAATATTTAGCAATTTTTTAAATTCTCACTGACCATAGGAAGAGACTGTGAAATCCAATAGTCAGAGAAACAAATAAAGTAAAATCTCAACTGATAGAAATATTTCTCGTTTATGTATTGATTTAAAGATTATTTATCGAAAACAAAAAATCCCGCTAAGTTTCGCTTTTGTCTTGAAATTTATCGGAGAATCTGACGCAATTCTATCGGTTCTTTGAACGCCAAATCTCTCGAGGCGATGAATCGAGTTCATTAAGAGTAAATGAAAGAATTTTTTTTTTGGTATCGGTTATCGGAAATGGAATCAAGAGCTATTGAGGCGATAGATAAAGACGAGAGAGAGAGAGAGAGAGAGAGAGAGAGAGAGAGAGAGAGAGAGAGAGAGAGAGAGAGAGAGGATAGTATAAAGGGCTCATATATATATATATATATATATATATATATATATATATATATATATATATATATGTATATATGTGTGTATATATATATGTATATATATATATATATATATATATATATATATATGTATATATATACAGTATGTATATACCATATATATGTATATATATACAGTATGTATATACATATATATGTATATATATGTTTATATATATGTATATATATATACATATATATATATATATATATATATATATATATATATATATATATATATATATATATATATATATCTTCTATTAACGTGCCTTTTTCCCATTTTTGTACGTGGTAAGCACGGTTGCCTTCTATTGAAGGACTTTGCTTTGGCTTTGGGGTAGACCGTAGTCCTGATCGGCTATATATATATATATATATATATATATATATATATATATATATATATATATATATATATATATATATATATATATGTGTGTGTGTGTGTGTGTGTGTGTGTGTGTCTGTCTGTGTGCACGCTTACATATATATCCATAGAGATACTCTATAGAGTTCAGTGATCAAATTATATTTGTTTTGATTAATTAATACACATGGAAGTCATTTTAGGAAGATGGTTGACTTTATATCTTTTCTACTTAATTTAACAGTTCAGTCTGTTTCATAGTTTTAATCAATGATTAATACTCACTCCAAATCCACGTTATCATTTGATTTCATTTTGTTATTATTGATATTTATCAAGTAATTTGTAGATTGTGTTGGGATTAAGTCGGAGATGAGATGCTGATATCTCTAGCATCTTCATGTAGAATGATTTACCCTGGGAATATCCCTCTGAAAGAATATTTATTGTTAAAATCACTTAGTTATACTCAATTTTTTCTAATGTGGTGCATTTGCACCGACTCGCAGCGGTGCCCTTTTAGCTCGGAAAAGTTTCCTGCTACCTGATTGGTTAGAATTATCTTGTCCAACCATTCAGCGATCAGGAACCTTTTCCGAGCTAAAAGGGTACTCCCTGCGAGTCGGTGCAAATCTTCCTCACTAAAAAGAATTGACTATAGCATGGCACTCGGTAGAGAGCATGCCTTCGCCACGCCACGCAGTCTTATTTTGGTCTTAACTCCAGTGACTACTTGTATTTTGATGTAATTTCTCCATAATCTAATGGGTTTATCCTTGGGTCCTATCCATCATAACTTTAAAGTTTGGTCAACATCGGTACAGTAGTTTTTATGTAAAGTTACCCCACATGTCCATCAAGTTTCGTTGAAACTGGCTCGGTTGTTTTTGCGTAATATTGTTCACAAATAAAAAAAACTAACAAAATATTTGCCATTTACTTAACAGTACGATTATATTCAAAGTACGGTTGCGTACTTATGCTTTGACATACTTTATCCAAAATCCTACAGGACCCATCGTTGGGTCATACCCAGCAAGACCACCAAGTTTGGTCAAAATCGGTACTGTAGTGTTTGTGTAACTTGCTTACAAACAAACAAACGACGGCATGGTTGACTACACATCCTTCGGGCATTATTTCAACACCCAAACACTTTGAAATATAATATATAAAAAAACAAACCCCTTTACACGTTCCTTTATCTTTTATCACATCCTTTTTGTAAGGAAGTGTACCAAAGGGAGCCCCTTGATCCATTACTTTTAGACTAAAAGTTTTAAGGCCGTTGCTTCGCCTCCCCGGAGGAGAGCTAAACTGGCTAGGTTCTTGATGGAACCTCTTACGGTAATGGAACGAATATTTTACAACCGTTTCAGGCACGGTTTAATACTCTCTCTCTCTCTCTCTCTCTCTCTCTCTCTCTCTCTCTCTCTCTCTCTCTCCTCTCCTCTCTCTCTGTTT
>NC_090730.1:163293416-163300916 GCF_036898095.1 Palaemon carinicauda | reverse complement strand
CAGCAGAAACTTGGATCATTACATAGGCCTGGCTTTGAAATTATCCAGCAGAAACTTGGATTATTACATAGGCCTGGATTTGAAATTATCCTGCAGAAACTTGGATCATTACATAGGCCTGGCTTTGAAATTATCCAGCAGAAACTTGGATTATTACATAGGCCTGGATTTGAAATTATCCAGCAGAAACTTGGATCATTACATAGGCCTGGCTTTGAAATTATCCAGCAGAAACTTATATTATTACATAGGCCTGGCTTTGAAATTATCCAGCAAAACTTGGATCATTACATAGGCCTGGATTTGAAATTATCCAGCAGAAACTTGGATTATTACATAGGCCTGGCTTGAAATTATCCAGCAGAAACTTGGATCATTACATAGGCCTGGCTTTGAAATTATCCAGCAGAAACTTAGAGTATTACATAGGCCTGGATTTGAAATTATCCAGCAGAAATTTGGATCATTACATAGGCCTGGCTTTGAAATTATCCAGCAGAAACTTGGATTATTACATAGGCCTGGATTGAAAATTATCCAGCAGAAACTTGGATCATTACATAGGCCTGGCTTTGAAATTATCCAGCAGAAACTTGGATAATACATAGGCCTGGATTTGAAATTATCCAGCATAAACTTGGATCATTACATAGGCCTGGCTTTGAAATTATCCAGCAGAAACTTGGATTATTACATAGGCCTGGATTTGAAATTATCCAGCAGAAACTTGGATTATTACATAGGCCTGGCTTTGAAATTATCCAGCAGAAACTTGGATTATTACATAGGCCTGGCTTTGAAATTATCCAGCAGAAACTTATATTATTACATAGGCCTGGATTTGAAATTATCCAGCAGAAACTTAGATCATTACATAGGCCTGGCTTTGAAATTATCCAGCAGAAACTTGGATTATTACATAGGCCTGGGTTTGAAATTATCCAGCAGAAACTTGGATCATTACATAGGCCTGGCTTTAAAATTATCCAGCAGAAATGTGGATCATTACATAGGTCTGGATTTGAAATTATCCAGCAGAAACTTGGATCATTACATAGGCCTGGCTTTGAAATTATCCAGCAGAAATTTGGATCATTACAAAGGCCTGGATTTGAAATTATCCAGCAGAAACTTGGATCATTACATAGGCCTGGATTTGAAATTATCCAGCAGAAACTTGGATCATTACATAGTCCAGGCTTTGAAATTATCCATCAGAAACTTGGATCATAATATAGGCCTGGCTTTGAAATTATCCAGCAGAAACTTGGATCATTACATAGGCCTGGCTTTGAAATTATCCAGCAGAAACATGGATCATTACATAGGCCTGGCTTTGAAATTATCCAGCAGAAACTTGGATCATTACATAGGCCTGGCTTTGAAATTATCCAGCAGAAACTTGGATCATTACATAGGCCTGGCTTTGAAATTATCTAGCAGAAACTTGGATCATTACATAGGCCTGGCTTTGAAATTATCCAGCAGAAACTTGGATCATTACATAGGCCTGGCTTTGAAATTATCCAGTAGAAACATGGATCATTACATAGGCCTGGCTTTGAAATTATCCAGCAGAAACATGGATCATTACATAGGCCTGGCTTTGAAATTATCCAGCAGAAACTTGGATCATTACATAGGCCTGGCTTTGAAATTATCCAGCAGAAACTTGGATCATTACATAGGCCTGGATTTGAAATTATCCATCACAAACTTGGATCATTACATAGGCCTGGCTTTGAAATTATCCAGCAGAAACATGGATCATTACATAGGCCTGGCTTTGAAATTATCCAGCAGGAACATGGATCATTATATAGGCCTGGCTTTGAAATTATCCAGCAGAAACTTGGATCATTACATAGGCCTGGCTTTGAAATTATCCAGCAGAAACATGGATCATTACATAGGCCTGGCTTTGAAATTATCCAGCAGAAACTTGGATCTTTACATAGGCCTGGCTTTGAAATTATCCAGCAGAAACTTGGATCATTACATAGGACTGGCTTTGAAATTATCCAGCAGAAACTTGGATCATTACATAGGACTGGCTTTGAAATTATCCAGCAGAAACTTGGATCATTACATAGGACTGGCTTTGAAATTATCCAGCAGAAACTTGGATCATTACATAGGCCTGGCTTTGAAATTATCCAGCAGAAACATGGATCATTACATAGGCCTGGCTTTGAAATTATCCAGCAGAAACTTGGATCATTATATAGGCCTGGCTTTAGAAACTTGAATCATTATATAGGCCGTGCTTTGAAATTATCCAGCAGAAACTTGGACCTCAAAATAGACAAGGAAATTAGGCCTGGAAAATAGGCCTAGTAAATAGGCCGACGACTAAAAACTAAACGGCCTTGTTTGTTACAGCCCGGCGTGAATATCGATGTAGGAAAAACCGGAGAGAAATTGCTGGTATTAAGAGAAGGAGGGAGCCTGCACAACAAAAGATCCCAGTACCTCGGGACAATGGCATTGGACAATAGATGTACCTCGTTGTTGACAACGTTTATGGCGGAAGATTTCATATGTGAGAATGAAAGGACGAAACGAGCGATCTCCTTTTATGTGAAAATAGATTTTTGTCATCGAAACAAGACGATGGAAATTCCCTAATGAAATGGCGGTCGGAGAGGAACCTTGCGAGGTTGAATATAGGGGAAGAGAGATCAGTATTAGTATTGGCGTTTATTATTATTATTATTATTATTATTATTATTATTATTATTATTATTATTATAACTAGTTGGAAAAGCATGATGCTATTTGACCGAAAATAAATAAATGTATATATATATATATATATATATATATATATATATATATATATATATATATATACATATATATATATATATATATATATATATATATATATATATATATATATATATATATATATATATATATATATATATATATATATATATATATATATATATATATAAATTATATATATAGATAGATAGATAGATAGATAGATATACATATATATTATATAAGGGAGATATTAAAGGCCTCCTTTCACAATAATGACACAAGATAATAATGACTTGAAAAACTGTAATCATATAGGCCTCGAAGGTGCATATATTGAAGGCTTTCTCTCAGAACACTGAACACTAAGATAACACCAATTTTGGAAATATCAAGCAGAAATTTGGATCATTATATAGGCCTGGCTTTGAAATTATCCAGCAGAAACCTGGATGATTATATAGGCCTGGCTTTGAAATTATCCAGCAGAAACTTGGATCATTGGCTTTGAAATTATCGAGTAGAAATTTGGATATTTATATGGGCCTGACTTTGAAATTATCCAGCTGAAACTTGGATCATTACATAGGCCTGGCTTTGAAATTATCCAGCAGAAACTTGGATCATTATATAGGCCTGGCTTTGAAATTATCCAGCAGAAACTTGGATGATTATATAGGCCTGGCTTTGAAATTATCCAGCAGAAACTTGGATCATTGGCTTTGAAATTATCGAGTAGAAATTTGGATATTTATATGGGCCTGACTTTGAAATTATCCAGCAGAAACTTGGATGATTATATAGGCCTGGCTTTGAAATTATCCAGCAGAAACTTGGATGATTATATAGGCCTGGCTTTGAAATTATCCAGCAGAAACTTGGATCATTGGCTTTGAAGTTATCGAGTAGAAATTTGGATATTTATATGGGCCTGACTTTGAAATTATCCAGCAGAAACTTGGATCATTATATAGGCCTGGCTTTGAAATTATCCAGCAGAAACTTGGATCATTACATAGGCCTGGCTTTGAAATTATCCAGCAGAAACTTGGATCATTATATAGGCCTGGCTTTGAAATTATCCAGCAGAAACTTGGATCATTATATAGGCCTAGCTTTGAAATTATCCAGCAGAAACTTGGATCATTACAAAGGCCTGGCTTTGAAATTATCCAGCAGAAACTTGGATCATTACAAAGGCCTGGCTTTGAAGTTATCCAGCAGAAACTTGGATCATTACATAGGCCTGGCTTTGAAATTATCCAGCAGAAACTTGGATCATTATATAGGCCTGGCTTTGAAATTATCCAGCAGAAACGTGGATCATTACAAAGGCCTGGCTTTGAAATTATCCAGCAGAAACTTGGATCATTATATAGGCCTGGCTTTGAAATTATCCAGCAGAAACGTGGATCATTACAAAGGCCTGGCTTTGAAATTATCCAGCAGAAACTTGGATCATTATATAGGCCTGGCTTTGAAATTATCCAGCAGAAACGTGGATCATTACAAAGGCCTGGCTTTGAAATTATCCAGCAGAAACTTGGATCATTATATAGGCCTGGCTTTGAAATTATCCAGCAGAAACTCTGATCATTACATAGGCCTGGCTTTGAAATTATCCAGCAGAAACTTGAATCATTATATAGGCCTGGCTTTGAAATTATCCAGCAGAAACTTGGATCATTATATAGGCCTGGCTTTGAAATTATCCAGCAGAAACTTGGATCATTACAAAGGCCTGGCTTTGAAATTATCCAGCAGAAACTTGGATCATTACAAAGGCCTGGCTTTGAAATTATCCAGCAGAAACTTGGATCATTACATAGGCCTGGCTTTGAAATTATCCAGCAGAAACTTGGATCATTACAAAGGCCTGGCTTTGAAATTATCCAGCAGAGACTTCGATCAGTACATAGGCCTGGCTTTGAAATTATCCAGCAGAAACTTGGATCATTACATAGGCCTGGCTTTGAAATTATCCAGTAGAAACTTGGATCATTATATAAGCCTGGCTTTAGAAACTTGGATCATTATATAGACCTGGCTTTGAAATTATTCAGGAGAAACTTGCATCATTATATAGGCCTGGCTTTTCAATTATCCATCAGAAACTTGGATCATTACATAGGCCTGGCTTTGAAATTATCCAGCAGAAACTTGGATCATTACATAGCCCTGGCTTTGAAATTATCCAGCAGAAACTTGGATCATTACATAGGCCTGGCTTTGAAATTATCCAGAAGAAACTTAGACCTCAAAACAGACTAGGAAAATAAGCCTGGAAAATAGGCCAACGATCATATTTAGTGGTTTATCCCACGACTAAAAACTAAACGGCCTTGTTTGTTACAGCCCGGCGTGAATATCGATGTAGGAAAAACCGGAGAGAAATTGCTGGTATTAAGAGAAGGAGGGAGCCTGCACAACAAAAGATCCCAGTACCTCGGGACAATGGCATTGGACAATAGATGTACCTCGTTGTTGACAACGTTTATGGCGGAAGATTTCATATGTGAGAATGAAAGGACGAAACGAGCGATCTCCTTTTATGTGAAAATAGATTTTTGTCATCGAAACAAGACGATGGAAATTCCCTAATGAAATGGCGGTCGGAGAGGAACCTTGCGAGGTTGAATATAGGGGAAGAGAGATCAGTATTAGTATTGGCGTTTATTATTATTATTATTATTATTATTATTATTATTATTATTATAACTAGTTGGAAAAGCATGATGCTATTTGACCGAAAATAAATAAATGTATATATATATATATATATATATATATATATACATATATATATATATATATATAAATTATATATATATAGATAGATAGATAGATAGATAGATAGATATACATATATATTATATAAGGGAGATATTAAAGGCCTCCTTTCACAATAATGACACAAGATAATAATGACTTGAAAAACTGTAATCATATAGGCCTCGAAGGTGCATATATTGAAGGCTTTCTCTCAGAACACTGAACACTAAGATAACACCAATTTTGGAAATATCAAGCAGAAATTTGGATCATTATATAGGCCTGGCTTTGAAATTATCCAGCAGAAACCTGGATGATTATATAGGCCTGGCTTTGAAATTATCCAGCAGAAACTTGGATCATTGGCTTTGAAATTATCGAGTAGAAATTTGGATATTTATATGGGCCTGACTTTGAAATTATCCAGCTGAAACTTGGATCATTACATAGGCCTGGCTTTGAAATTATCCAGCAGAAACTTGGATCATTACATAGGCCTGGCTTTGAAATTATCCAGCAGAAACTTGGATGATTATATAGGCCTGGCTTTGAAATTATCCAGCAGAAACTTGGATCATTGGCTTTGAAATTATCGAGTAGAAATTTGGATATTTATATGGGCCTGACTTTGAAATTATCCAGCAGAAACTTGGATGATTATATAGGCCTGGCTTTGAAATTATCCAGCAGAAACTTGGATGATTATATAGGCCTGGCTTTGAAATTATCCAGCAGAAACTTGGATCATTGGCTTTGAAGTTATCGAGTAGAAATTTGGATATTTATATGGGCCTGACTTTGAAATTATCCAGCAGAAACTTGGATCATTATATAGGCCTGGCTTTGAAATTATCCAGCAGAAACTTGGATCATTACATAGGCCTGGCTTTGAAATTATCCAGCAGAAACTTGGATCATTATATAGGCCTGGCTTTGAAATTATCCAGCAGAAACTTGGATCATTATATAGGCCTAGCTTTGAAATTATCCAGCAGAAACTTGGATCATTACAAAGGCCTGGCTTTGAAATTATCCAGCAGAAACTTGGATCATTACAAAGGCCTGGCTTTGAAGTTATCCAGCAGAAACTTGGATCATTACATAGGCCTGGCTTTGAAATTATCCAGCAGAAACTTGGATCATTATATAGGCCTGGCTTTGAAATTATCCAGCAGAAACGTGGATCATTACAAAGGCCTGGCTTTGAAATTATCCAGCAGAAACTTGGATCATTATATAGGCCTGGCTTTGAAATTATCCAGCAGAAACTCTGATCATTACATAGGCCTGGCTTTGAAATTATCCAGCAGAAACTTGAATCATTATATAGGCCTGGCTTTGAAATTATCCAGCAGAAACTTGGATCATTATATAGGCCTGGCTTTGAAATTATCCAGCAGAAACTTGGATCATTACAAAGGCCTGGCTTTGAAATTATCCAGCAGAAACTTGGATCATTACAAAGGCCTGGCTTTGAAATTATCCAGCAGAAACTTGGATCATTACATAGGCCTGGCTTTGAAATTATCCAGCAGAAACTTGGATCATTACAAAGGCCTGGCTTTGAAATTATCCAGCAGAGACTTCGATCAGTACATAGGCCTGGCTTTGAAATTATCCAGCAGAAACTTGGATCATTACATAGGCCTGGCTTTGAAATTATCCAGCAGAGACTTTGATCAGTACATAGGCCTGGCTTTGAAATTATCCAGTAGAAACTTGGATCATTATATAAGCCTGGCTTTAGAAACTTGGATCATTATATAGACCTGGCTTTGAAATTATTCAGGAGAAACTTGCATCATTATATAGGCCTGGCTTTTCAATTATCCATCAGAAACTTGGATCATTACATAGGCCTGGCTTTGAAATTATCCAGCAGAAACTTGGATCATTACATAGCCCTGGCTTTGAAATTATCCAGCAGAAACTTGGATCATTACAAAGGCCTGGCTTTGA
>NC_090730.1:163283416-163285916 GCF_036898095.1 Palaemon carinicauda | reverse complement strand
AACCTGCTTGTCAAACGGTTCGAAGAGGTGGAGTCAGTCACAAATGCTCAAGATTTGTGGACAATGAGGCCCTCTCCACAAAAAGTCAGTCGAGAACAGACTTCTTTCGAACCCATCGACGAACGTGTTCGACAACCAAATAATCCGTTCTCACGTTCGAACATCTCTTCAAACACTTGTCTGTCGAACCCACGTTCGACGAACCGTTCGAGCGTGTAAGCCCCCCTTTAGCCAGAGACGTTTCCAATAGCTGCCACAACTCTTATCAAATGTGTTTTTATTTATGTTTATTTCCTTTGATAAAAATAGATTAATGATCCGTTATATGAGGTTTTTTTGCTTGATTGTGTATTTTTTTTTCTTCTCATAACGTCTGTATTTTCAAAAAAAAGCAACGAGAAACTTCCAATAGACTGAAAATGTTGAGCCTCACATTTGATTATTCTCAATCTTGGTTAGGTGTAGGTAGGCCAAGGCACCAGCCTCCCATTGAGATTCCACTGCTAGAGAGTTATTGGATCGTTTGACTGGCCAGACAGTACTACATTGGATCTTTCTCTCTGGTCACGACTTATTTTTTTCCTTTGCCTACACATACACCGAATAGTCCTCTTTCCTCATACACCTGACGGCACTAACATAACTGAAAAAATTCTTCTTCGCCTAAGTGGTTAACTACTGTACTGTAGTTGTCCAGTGACTACTTTACACTTGGTAAGGCTAGAATAGACTTTTAGGTATGGTAAACAGCTCTCCTAGGAGAAGGACACTCCAAAATCAAAGCATTGTTCTCTAAGCTATATATAGTAGTGTATGAGAATATTAAGTATCGTAATATCATAACAACGGTAAAATAGTTATGTCATGTATGAACTATGAATCACCCTCATGTCAGCCTGTTCAACATACATACATACATATACCAAAGGCACTTCCCCCAATTTTGGTGGGTAGCCGACATCAACAAATGAAACAAAACAAAAAGGGGACCTCTACTCTCTACGTTCCTCCCAGCCTGACAAGGGACTCAACCGAGTTCAGCTGGTACTGCTAGGGTGCCACAGCTCACCCTCCCCCGTTATCCACCACAGATGAAGCTTCATAATGGTGAATCCCCCTACTGCTGCTACCTCTGCGGTCATCTAAGGCACCAGAGGAAGCAGCAGGGCCCACCGGAACTGCGTCACAATCGCTCGCCATTCATTCCTATTTCTAGCACGCTCTATTGCCTCTCTCACATCTATCCTCCTATCACCCAGAGCTTTCTTCACTCCATCCATCCACCCAAAACCTTGGCCTTACTCTTGTACTTCAACATAAAAAACATAAAAAAGACCATATCATGTCCCTTGCCTCGGTCAATCATGAATGACCTTTAAAATATTTTACATTGATGTTGGAATTGTATTAAACATTGGAAAACTCGCAATCATATTTTTTTTCAACGATTGTTACTCACATGTGTTTCTGCTGATTGATTGATTGATTGATTTGAAGTTTCTGCTGGCTGGCCAACACCAACCATATTTCGACAAATGTTTTATACCCTTGACAGTGAGGCATTTGTTGACAGAATGCCCCACTTATAGCACAGAAAGAAATAGTTATCTGTTTGAGGCTCAAGGTGAAGATGGCATGTTCATCCTTGCCAAGATTCCTGGACATGATGTGTCGTACAATGCTAGCGGCATTTTTAGACTTATTTCCGAAGCAGCTCTTCTGGAAGCTATTTATCTTTTATAAATGATATATTTGCTTTAATGGTTTTAATTGAATATTCTTTTATTCTTTATATATCTGTTTGAGGCTCGAGGTGAGGATGGCAGGTTCATCCTTGCCAAGATTCTTGGACATGATGTGTCGTACAATGCTAGCGGCATTTCTAGATTTATTTCAGAAGCAGGTCTTCTGAAAGCTATTTAACCTTTTTAATGACTTATTTGCTTTAATGGTTTTGAATGCATATTCTTTTATTCTTTATATATCTGTTTAAGGCTCGAGGTGAGGATGGCAGGTTCATCCTTGCCAAGATTCTTGGACATGATATGTCGTACAATGCTAGCATTTTTAGATTTATTTCAGAAGAAAGTCTTCTGAAAGATATTCAACTTTTAAAATGACATCTTTACTTTTATGGTTTTAATTGAATATTTTTTTATTCTTTACAATAAACGATATCGGCATCAATGACCTTCGATGTCAGGATGCCAGAAAACTCCAAATTATTCATTCATTCATTCATTCATTCATTTATTCATTTGGGAGGGGAAGCTCCGCGTAAATATACCAAAATGTTTTTTGAAAGGACAGAAGTGTTCTCTCCACCTCTGAGGGCCATTCAACTCTTATCTTGTTTATAGTGTGGGAATGTCAGGGAAATTTGATTTTGTTTATTTTTTATTCTGAAAAAAAAAAAATATCAGTTAAAGTATAATAATCATTCTATTTTTGACATTGTCTTGAAAAAGGCATATGCTTAGAGTCGAAAAAATATTAGTTG
>NC_090730.1:163274322-163282916 GCF_036898095.1 Palaemon carinicauda | reverse complement strand
TTTTTTCTTAAATGCCGTATATTAGAATGTTGGCCATTTTTTCCGCGAGTGCCCCTTTTTATTTGTTTTGCATTTTTTTGCTTAGTCATGTTACCGTAAGGAATTGGCAAGTAGTGTCGCAAAAATTGTATTTTTATAGTGTTGGAAAGTGTTTCTAGATGATCTGGCTACCCATGCCTATCTTTATTTTTAGCCAGATATGGCGTATATATAGGTATGTGTTTGATTTTCCTGCGATTGCCACTTTTTCGTTTTTTTCCCATTTCTTTCAAAATTACTACGTACTAAGGAACTATCACAGAGTAATGATTCCTCTAGATGTTTATTTGTCGGAAAATTTTGTTTACTTCTTTTCTGATTGAATATAATCAAATTTTTTTAGCTAAAATATTATATTGTTTTACATTTTTTTTTTCGATTTTATTTCCTTCAAATTTTTTTTTTTGGGTCAGAATTTTAATTTTATAGTCGTAAAATAATCGACAATTATCCAGCAACCCACCATACAATTTTTATGCATATCCAAGAATAATTAGATTAGTAAATAACACCTTGAAATTGACATACCCTTCCTACATTTCAAGTGGCAGATTAGGGAGACTGAGTCAGTGTGGTTGGCGGCCATTTTGTGGACATATCCGAAGCGTAAGTTGCCCTATCTATATATATTCTTGTTCCCTATAGAATTTGTGATATTTTGGTATATTTTTACCTGCATAAATATCATATTATATATTAAATATATGTATTTTTTTACGAAATTTCTAAGTACTCAAAAAATTACCTTTAGATATGGCCCCTGATATAAATGTAATTTACAAAATAATGAAGATTTTTTTACATATTTCTATTTTAGGATAACATATGTTTATTCCCTAAAATAATTAGCCACTTCCTATTTCATTTGGGTACCCAAAAAAATTCATGAAATTTGGACAAATTTTTTTGGCCAAAAAAAGTTACCCTTTTTAACTCATTTCAAATCTTCACCTCCATGGGTCTGACTTCATCCAAAATACATCAAGATGTGTCCTAAACATTCAAGAATCAATTCCTAAAATGATTTGTGTATATATGTATAAACTTTTTTTTTATGAATTTTTATGTAAGGTCTTTTTTTTCTACTTAATTTTTTAAATATTCATAATAAATAGTTTTTATGCAGATGAGTAGTATTTATCTTTACAGTTGTTTTAAGCATTCATTGAAGTTTTTTTTTGGCAAAAGAAAAAAGGAGGTTACTGCAAAAACTGATTTTTCAAGAATTTTTTTTTGGCGTCGGGGTCGCGCGCGTCCGAGTATACCCTTAAAGGGGTGTCCGAGGAGCGTACCTATCCAGGGTTAATTCTAACTCAGATAATCAGATGTAGAACCATTTATTTTATTATAGTAGCATATGTATATATATACACACATATATACACACATAATATATATATATATATATATATATATATATATATATATATAATATATATATATATACCTACATGATAATAATAATAATAATAATAATAATAATAATAAACAGGCAAGCTTCATTTATTCATCACTTGGTTTAATGATTAAAGTAGAAAACATATCCAAAAGGTACGATGAATGAGTCAACATAAGAGCTCATTGTTAGATATTAAAACATATTAATAGTTTATATATATATATATATAATTATATATATATGTATATATATATATATATTTATTTATCTATACTGTATATAAACATATATATATATATATATATATATATATGTGTGTGTGTGTGTGTTTGTGTGTATATATATGTATTATATATACATATACATATATATATATATATATATATATATATGTATGTATATATATACATATATATATATATATATATATATGTATGTATATATATACATATATATATATATATATATATATATATATATATATATATATATGTGTGTGTATATATATATACATATATATATATATATATATATATATATGTGTGTGTGTGTGTGTGTGTATGTGCATGTGTGTGTATCGAATGCTGTTTATTGGTAAATGCGCAATAGTTTGGTATTGCATTCGCAGGCCTTTAACGTTAATGAAGCAGATTTATCAAATTAAATTGACCTTTGCACCTGGAAACGAACTCTGACCTACAACGTGATCAGCTTGTTTGATCAGTCTTAGATCCAGGAGAGAGAGAGAGAGAGAGAGAGAGAGAGAGAGAGAGAGAGAGGAGAGAGAGAGAGAGAGAGAGATTATGAGGTATCTGACATCCAAAAGAGAGAGAGAGAGAGAGAGAGAGAGAGAGAGAGAGAGAGAGAGAGAGAGATTGATCGACTGATTATGAGAGAGAGAGAGAGAGAGAGAGACATTGATTGAACTGAATATGAGAGAGAGAGAGAGAGAGAGAGAGAGAGAGAGAGATTATGTGGTATCTGACATCCAAGAGAGAGAGAGAGAGATTGATCGACTGATTATGAGAGAGAGAGAGAGAGAGAGAGAGAGAGAGAGAGAGAGAGAGAGAGAGAGAGAGATTGATCGACTGATTATGAGAGAGAGAGAGAGAGAGAGAGAGAGAGAGAGAGATCGACTGATTATGAGAGAGAGATGAGAGAGAGAGAGAGGAGATCGACTGATTATGAGAGAGAGAGAGAGATTGATCGACTGATTATGAGAGAGAGAGAGAGAGAGAGAGAGAGAGAGAGAGAGAGAGAGAGATCGACTGATTATGAGAGAGAGAGAGAGATTGATCGACTGATTATGAGAGAGAGAGAGAGAGAGAGAGAGAGAGAGAGAGAGAGAGAGAGAGATCGACTGATTATGAGAGAGAGAGAGAGATTGATCGACTGATTATGAGAGAGAGAGAGAGAGAGAGAGGAGAGAGAGAGAGAGATCGACTGATTATGAGAGAGAGAGAGAGAGATGAGAGAGAGAGAGATCGACTGATTATGAGAGAGAGAGAGAGAGAGAGAGAGAGAGAGAGAGAGAGAGAGAGATTATGAGGTATCTGACATGCAAGAGAGAGAGAGAGAGAGAGAGAGAGAGAGAGAGAGAGAGAGAGAGAGGCACCAAGAAACTAGAGGGGCACTCAGTAGAGTGCAGACCTCCACCAAGGCAGCTTATTTCTCGACATTTTGCTTGACCTTCACCTTCACCTTTGACCTTAACATGTATTAATTGCCCTGGATTTTCATATACTTAAATATGAACCAAGTTTGAAATCTCTGTGACAACGATGTCCAAACTTACGGCTTATTACGTAAATTGGATATTTTGCTTGAACGTGACCTTAACTTTTGACCTAGACCTTCTGAAATTTAATCATTTCTAGCTTTTTACATAACAGTTAATCTCGGCAAGTTTCATTACTCTACGATTAAAATTGTGACCAGGAAGCTGTTCACAACCAAACACTCACACACACAAACACACACACAAACAAACACACAAACAGGGGCGAAAACATAACCTCCTTCCAACTTCGTTGGCCGAGCTAACAAACAGAGACACAACTAATGTGATATAAAGAAAAAAGACACAAATAAACCCAACAAACACATACAAACAAACACACAAACAAGGGCGAAAACATAACCTCCTTTAAATTTCGTTGGGTGTTGAGATAACAAACAGACACAACTAATGAGTAATGTAATATAAGAAAAAAGAGACACACAAATAAATGCAAACAAATACACACACACACAAACACACAAACAGGGGCGAAAACATAACCTCCTGCTACCTTCGTTGTCGGCGGTGGTAACAAACAGAGACAAAACTAATGTCATAATGACACAAATAATCTAAAACAAAAACAAACACACAAACAAGGGGGAAAACATAACCTCCTCCTACCTTCGTTGCAGCGGAGGTAACAAACAGACACAACTAATGTGATATATATATATAAAAAAAGGGACACAAATAAACCAGATACCGACTCGAACTATCGGTTCGGTTGTCAAAACTTCAGAATGGAAAAACCAACGAAGCGGGAAACGATAAATTTCCCGTCTGGAAACCAGGAGGAAAATGGAAGGGATACTGATAGAGGAGAAAATTAATAATAATAATAATAATAATAATAATAATAATAATAATGATAATAATAATGATAATGATAATTACAGCAATAATAATAATAATAATAATAATAATAATAATGATAATAATGATGATGATAATGATAATAATAATAGCAATTATAACAATAATAAAAATAGCAATAAAAAAAAATAAAAATAGAAATAAAAAAAATAAAATAATAGTAATAAGAATAATAATAATAATAATTATAATAGAAATAGGAATAGGAAAGATATACACAAAGAAATAAAAATGATATAACAGAATAATATTAATAATAATAGTAATAATAATAATAATAATAATAATAAAAAGAAATAAAAAATAACAATAATAATGAAATCAATAATGCTGATAATAACAATAATAATAATAATAATAATAATAACAATAATAATAATAATAATAATAACAATAATAATAATAATAATTTTGTTGAAAAATTCTTATTGCGTTCTCAAAGAGAATCCTTTGGAATTCAGCGTTGCCATGTTGACCTTTTTAAGACCAAAAACATAAAATTTGGCCTTTTTTAAAATAGGTTGGCTTTAGTAATATCAAGAAAACAGGTTGCCTTAAATGCTTTATTTTGGCCTTTTTTTTACGAATGGGTTGGCCTTTTAAAGCTACAGTTGATTAGAAGTTTGCCCTTTAAAGCTACACTTGATTGGAAGTTGGCCTTTTGAAGCTACACTTGATTAGAAGTTGGCCTTTGAGGCTACACTTGATTAGAAGTTGGCTCTTTAAAGCTACACTTGATTAGAAGTTGGCCTTTTGAAGCTATGCTTGATTAGAAGTTGGTTCTTTAAAGCTACACTTGATTGGAAGTTGGCCCTTTAAAGCTACACTTGATTAGAAGTTGGCCTTTTGAGGCTACACTTGATTAGAAGTTGGCCTTTTGAGGCTACACTTGATTAGAAGTTGGCCTTTTGAGGCTACACTTGATTAGAAGTTGGCCTTTTGAGGCTACACTTGATTAGAAGTTGGCTCTTTAAAGCTACACTTGATTAGAAGTTGGCTCTTTAAAGCTACACTTGATTAGAAGTTGGCCTTTTAAAGCTACACTTGATTAGAAGTTGGCCTTTTGAGGCTACACTTGATTAGAAGTTGGTTCTTTTAAAGCTACACTTGATTGGAAGTTGGCCCTTTAAAGCTACACTTGATTAGAAGTTGGCCTTTTGAGGCTACACTTGATTAGAAGTTGGCCTTTTGAGGCTACACTTGATTAGAAGTTGGCTCTTTAAAGCTACACTTGATTAGAAGTTGGCCTTTTGAGGCTACACTTGATTAGAAGTTGGCCTTTTGAGGCTACACTTGATTAGAAGTTGGCCTTTTGAGGCTACACTTGATTAGAAGTTGGCTCTTTAAAGCTACACTTGATTAGAAGTTGGCCTTTTGAAGCTATGCTTGATTAGAAGTTGGTTCTTTAAAGCTACACTTGATTGGAAGTTGGCCCTTTTAAAGCTACACTTGATTAGAAGTTGGCCTTTTGAGGCTACACTTGATTAGAAGTTGGCCTTTTGAGGCTACACTTGATTAGAAGTTGGCCTTTTGAGGCTACACTTGATTAGAAGTTGGCTCTTTAAAGCTACACTTGATTAGAAGTTGGCTCTTTAAAGCTACACTTGATTAGAAGTTGGCCTTTTAAAGCTACACTTGATTAGAAGTTGGCCTTTTTGAGGCTACACTTGATTAGAAGTTGGTTCTTTAAAGCTACACTTGATTGGAAGTTGGCCCTTTAAAGCTACACTTGATTAGAAGTTGGCCTTTTGAGGCTACACTTGATTAGAAGTTGGCCTTTTGAGGCTACACTTGATTAGAAGTTGGCTCTTTAAAGCTACACTTGATTAGAAGTTGGCCTTTTGAAGCTATGCTTGATTAGAAGTTGGTTCTTTAAAGCTACACTTGATTGGAAGTTGGCCCTTTAAAGCTACACTTGATTAGAAGTTGGCCTTTTGAGGCTACACTTGATTAGAAGTTGGCTCTTTAAAGCTACACTTGATTAGAAGTTGGCCTTTTGAAGCTACACTTGATTAGAAGTTGGCCCTTTGAAGCTACACTTGATTAGAAGTTGGCTCTTTAAAGCTACACTTGATTAGAAGTTGGCCTTTTGAAACTACACTTGATTAAAAGTTGGCTCTTTAAAGCTACACTTGATTAGAAGTTGGCCCTTTTGAAGCTATGCTTGATTAGAAGTTGGTTCTTTAAAGCTACACTTGATTGGAAGTTGGCCCTTTAAAGCTACACTTGATTAGAAGTTGGCCTTTTGAAGCTACACTTGATTAGAAGTTGGCCTTTGAGGCTACACTTGATTAGAAGTTGGCTCTTTAAAGCTACACTTGATTAGAAGTTGGCTCTTTAAAGCTACACTTGATTAGAAGTTGGCCTTTTAAAGCTACACATGATTAGAAGTTGGCCTTTTGAGGCTACACTTGATTAGAAGTTGGTTCTTTAAAGCTACACTTGATTGGAAGTTGGCCTTTAAAGCTACACTTGATTAGAAGTTGGCCTTTGAGGCTACACTTGATTAGAAGTTGGCTCTTTAAAGCTACACTTGATTAGAAGTTGGCCTTTTGAAGCTACACTTGATTAGAAGTTGGCCCTTTGAAGCTACACTTGATTAGAAGTTGGCTCTTTAAAGCTACACTTGATTAGAAGTTGGCCTTTTGAGGCTACACTTGATTAGAAGTTGGCTCTTTAAAGCTTCACTTGATTAGAAGTTGGCCTTTTGAAGCTACACTTGATTAGAAGTTGGCCCTTTGAAGCTACACTTGATTAGAAGTTGGCTCTTTAAAGCTACACTTAATTAGAAGTTGGCCTTTGAAGCTACACTTGATTAGAAGTTGGCCTTTTGAGGCTACACTTGATTAGAAGTTGGCTCTTTAAAGCTACACTTGATTAGAAGTTGGCCCTTTGAAGCTACACTTGATTAGAAGTTGGCTCTTTAAAGCTACACTTGATTAGAAGTTGGCCTTTTAAAAGCTACACTGATTAGAAGTTGGCCTTTTGAGGCTACACTTGATTAGAAGTTGGCTCTTTAAAGCTACACTTGATTAGAAGTTGGCCTTTTAAAGCTACACTTGATTAGAAGTTGGCCCTTTGAAGCTACACTTGATTAGAAGTTGGCCCTTTTGAGGCTACACTTGTTTAGAAGTTAGCCTTTCGAAGCTACACTTGATTAGAAGTTGGCTCTTTAAAGCTACACTTGATTAGAAGTTGGCCTTTTAAAGCTACACTTAATTAGAAGTTGGCCTTTTGAAACTACACTTGATTAAAAGGTTGGCCTTTTAAAGCTTCACTTGATTAGAAGTTGGCCTTTTGAGGCTACACTTGATTAAAAGTTGGCTCTTTAAAGCTACACTTGATTAGAAGTTGGCCTTTTAAAGCTACTTTTGAGGCTACACTTGTTTAGAAGTTAGCCTTTCGAAGCTACACTTGATTAGAAGTTGGCTCTTTAAAGCTACACTTGATTAGAAGTTGGCCTTTTAAAGCTACACTTAATTAGAAGTTGGCCTTTTGAAACTACACTTGATTAAAAGTTGGCCTTTTAAAGCTTCACTTGATTAGAAGTTGGCCTTTTGAAGCTACACTTGATTGGAAGTTGGCCTTTTAGAGCTACACTTGATTAGAAGTTGGCCTTTTGAAGCTACACTTGATTAGAATTTGGCCTTTTTTCACTTGGAAAACCTAGCAACACTGCTTTGGATCTATGGAAAGATTGGCTGGTACTATAAAAGTCGAGGTTTTTATTTAGGGGGAGATTGGGAAAGATTGCTTCGCTTGGAGATTAAGTTTGCATCGTTTGAAGAAAGATTTGTTGATTCAAATACAGATACAGTTTGAATTTAATCTGTTGATTCCAAATAAATGTATAACGGATTCTATTGCAGGAATATGGATGGGAAGATACTTAAGATTTTCAAGTAGTAACTCACAATTACTTACACGGATGAAAAAGTAGTATGATAAGGTACTTACGATTTTTTAGTACTGACCGCAATTACTTAAATATATCAAAAGTAGAATGATAAATACTTTTACTATGAATAAAATATGATTTAAAACTTCTGTTGAAAAAGTATTCGCGAGGTGATATATATTCTATTTAAAAACATTTAGATAAATAGTAAAAATTGCAATTGTAAAAACAGTATACCTATATCAAATAAAATATTCATGTAAATATAATATGATGTATACATATTATAAACTGTAATTGTGTAATGTGTATATCCCAATGAAAGATTTAAAAAAAATAATTCATATTGCTAAAAGTTCTATTTCAAACTTAAAACTAGAGGAGTACTCAGTAGGGTACATGCCAAGCAGTTTCGTATTTCGATGTATTTTCTTCAAAATGTAATAAATTTGTCCTTAGATTACTTTCAAAGTACTGCTTCGTACTTGTACTTCGATGTACTTTATCCAAAATAATACAATTCCATTCTTGGTTCATACCAAAACATGACTACCAACTTTGATCAAAATCGGTACAGTAATTTTTGCGTAAAGTTGCTCATC
>NC_090730.1:163251822-163261822 GCF_036898095.1 Palaemon carinicauda | reverse complement strand
ATATATATATATATATATATATATATATATATATATATATATATATATATATATATATATGTGTGTGTGTGTGTGTGTGTGTGTGTGTAGACATATATGTATGTATACACACACACACACACACACACACACACACACATATATATATATATATATATATATATATATATATATATATATATATATATATATATATATATTAGAATATAAGAAAATATGCTCTATAACTCTTTAATTATGTTTTTGAAATATTTAATAAATATATAATAAAATATAAGGCTCCAAAGATTTCCATTTTATCCCTCCAACCTTTTGGGTATCATAATAACAATAAAATAAGAAAAAAAAACAATAGTTTTGGGCAAATATTTAGCAGAATAATGTTGTGAAACCCTAAGAACTTAACTTGTATTAATTGGCGTTGATTTTCAAACACTCAGATATGAAACAAGTTTGAAGTCTGTGTGACTACGTGAATTAGACATTTTGCTTGACCATGACCTTGAACTCTGACCTTGATCTTCCAAAATTTATTCACTTCCATCTTTTTACATAACAGCTAATCCCTTCAAGTTTCATTACTCTACGATTAAAATTATGGCCAGGAAAGTGTTCCCAAACACACACATACACACAAACAAAGGATAAAACATAACCTCCTTCCAACTTCGTTGGCGGAGGTAAGAGCACAAATTAAATTCACATGAAACAGCTAGACACAAGTCTAGTCACAAATGCATCTAAGCTTTAGCCTTCTTTCTGATCTTCTTTGTCTGCATCTTTTCCCACATTATATGGGGTCGATGTTTCTGGCCAGCGTTCTCCATCTACCTCTGTCCCAAACTTCAACATATATATACCCAAGCATTAATTCTAATCTCACAATTTCCACTGGCCATATTGGTTATGGCTAATTTTTCATGGTCAGATGCCTTTCCTGCCGCCAACCCTCCCCATTTACCCGGGCTTGGGACCGGCACCCAGTTGAAGCTGGCTTGCCCCCCCCCCCACCCCCCCAAAACCCCCCCCCCCCGGCCCCCTCCCTCAGTGGATGGGTTTTTTCACTTTCTTTCTAATATGCATGTGAATTGAAACCTATCAAAAAATTAACTGAATTGAAAATAAAAATATGTAGTAAGAGCATTAATCTCAGCTTCACTAGCTTCATCGGTAGTTCGTAGCGTCTTGATACTAAAGTAAATAAGAGAAAACGTTTAAACTAAGAATTACGTTCCTAATGAATGCTTCTGAGATGCACTGATAAAAAGCACTGCTTCAAATACATCGCCTTTAAATGCTTTGGATGCGTTTACTGCAAACGATTCTCAATGCGTAGTTGAGGGAAATCGTTTCAGTATTACATTGGTTATCCGCTCTGGTTTAAAATAAGCTATATATATATATATATATATATATATATATATATATATATATATGTATGTATGTATGTATATATCATTGTGTGTGTATACGTGTACGTGGGAGTATGTTTGTTGCGTGTTTGCGCTTTTTGTGCATACACAATTTCACAAACACACACACACAATATATATATATATATATATATATATATATATATATATATATATATATATATATATGTGTGTGTGTGTGTGTGCGTGTGTGTGTGTGTTTGTGTGTGTGTATGATTGTGTGGGAGTATGTGATTTATATGTGTGTCTATGCGTGTTAACGCTTGTGTTGCGTATACGAACAAACTTACAAGAATATGCATATATATATATATATATATATATATACATATATATATATATATATATATATATATATATATATATATATATATCCATACATACATTAACCTCTGAATCATGAATGCACCCATATGCAACGAAACTTCACAGTATACCATCAGTAGCACCTCAAACCCCCATACGCACGTCATCAATCCGCCCATCTTGTACGCATTTTCTCTCTTCTTTGTTATACCTGGATATATAACATGGATGAAAAAGACCGTATAATGTATAAATATCCCAGTAGATTTATTTCTGTATTTTTCGTGATTCGTATTTCAATTATTATTATTATTATTATTATTATTATTATTATTATTATTATTATTATTATCATTATGATTATTATTATTATTATTACTAATAATAATAATAATAATAATAATGATAATAATAATAATAATAATAATAATAATAATAATATTAATAATAATAGCTAAGCTACAACCCTAGTTAGAAAAGCAGGATGCCATAACCCCAAGTGCTCCAACATGGAAGAATAGCCCAGCGAGGAAAGGAAATAAGCAGATAAACTACAATAGAAGTAATGAACTATTAAGATAGAATATTCTGAAAACAGTAATAACATTGAAATATATCTTTCATACATAAACCAAAAAAAAAAAAAGAGATTTATCTCAGTCTGTTCAACATAAAGACATTCACTGCATGTTTGAGCTTTTGCTCCAAGAACAAATTGAATATTCTATTGTTCATTACTTTCTATATCGTTTATTCATTTGCTTATTTCCTTTTCTCACTGGGCTATTTTGTCCTGTTAGGACCCTTGGGCTTATAGCATCCTGCTTTTCCAACTAGAGTTGAAGCTTAGCTAATAATAATAATAATAATAATAATAATAATAATAATAATGATAATAATCTCCTCCTACGCCTTTTGAAGCAAAGGGTCTCGGTTAGAGTTCGCCAGTCGCCTCTATCTTGAGCTTTTAATTTAATATATCCCCATTCACCATCTCCTAATAATAATAACAACAACAAAAACAAAAACAACAACAACAACAACAACAATAATAATAATAATAATAATAATAATAATAATAATACTAATAATAATAATAATAATAATAATAATAATAATAATAATCTTTCTTACTATTCCATTCATCCAGGCTGATACTAGTCCCCTAGTGACTGCTCGCTTAACTAACTCCCACTATCAAAAAGTTTACGATCATTGACAATCATTCACCCTGAACTGATATTTGTAGTTATTTGTAAACACTGACGATTCCTGGAACCAATAAAATAGACATATTTCCAATAGGAATTTAAGGGACAGTCTATTATTCATCAATGGGTCACTGATCACGCTATTAATACGCCCATTAATTGAATTTCGAAACGCATCCAACTTGCATTTTACAAAATAAATATTACCCGGTTCAAATTGATTATTTTTTATTTTATATTATTTTTTTATTTTTAGTTCATTAACAATGTCCACTGAAATGAAATCCGGTAAATTCAAAGTTGCTTTTCAGTATTAGGTCGTTTGCCCTAACAGAGGGTGGTTACAAGGAAGAATTTAAACAAGTTACTGCAGTATTCATCCTCCCCTATGCTGAATAGTAGAGTAAATTTTGGTAAGTAAAACTTCCGCAACTTAATACACACAAACAATGCATATGCATATATATATATATATATATATATATATATATATATATATATATATACATATATATATATATATATATATATATATATATATATACATTTATGTATATATATATATATATATATATATGAATATAAATATATATACATATATATATATATATATATATATATATATATATATATATATATATATAAATATAAATATATATACACACACATATATATATACAAATATAAATATATATATATATATATATATATATATATATATATATATATATATATATATATATTGTTAGTAATGGCGGTCATTACGCCACCTTTTTTTCCAATAACAAAAGACCCCGCCAGCATGGGTCGAAATGCCACGAGTTTTGGGATACCCAGAGTCTCACCCCCCTCCCACCATCCTATACCAGTCTACTCCCCCTGAGATCTCAATTTCAGCTACCTTCTACAAGTCACGTGAGAACATCGAGGTCCCAGGACGAGGGAAGTGAGCTGTGAAGGATGTGGGGACACGAGATCTAGCCTGACCAATAGGACAGCGGTCAGGCCAATCCCCCCTACCCCCCCCCCCCAATTGGGGGTCAAGTGGGGTTGATCTACCCAGGGAAAACTGGGGATCCTTCTTCGTAAGTCAGCATCCATAAGGAGAACATCTGCTCCTTCTTCACTCAACCTCCTTGAGGGAAACATCATCTCTCTTCACCCTCAAGACATCAGGGAGGCAGGACCTCTGTCTACATCTTTCCACAAGGGAAAGAAACCAGAGTCATTTTTACTAAAGGTAAGGTGTCTGATTTTGAGATTCTCAATATCCTTACCCAACCTGCCATCCCTTCATTATCACACCCCATTTCTCCTTATCCTCTAAAGAAAATCCTACCCACTGAACCTTGTATCCTATCCCTTATACCCAGACCACGTGTGCTGTTTAGTCCTATTTTAATTAACTCACCCTGTGACAGTGTTGATTCCCATGCGTAACGTTTAAATCCCTAGCTTTGCATTTTCATTTAATTTGCTTAAAAGTTTTAACCACACGACCTCATCGTGTTCCCAGCCGGTAGAAGTAAGTGTGCTGTTAATAATTCAATTTATTTCCCCTTCCAGGGAACGTTGATTGCTGTGCTGGAGTTTCATCCACGGCCAACCAAACTCCACCCGAAGCTCCTCGTGGCTTAAATTAAAATAGTTACCTGTTGTGCTCCCCTTTCTTTTATTAATTTTTATTTAATTGTTATTGTAAATACATATTTTTGTCAGTATTCCTTGTATCATTGCTGACTGGCGACCTACCATTGTTATTTGTTTTGTTATGGCCCTTGAGTCCCTTAAGCAAGGCCGGACTCGAACCAGTGGCCCGTAACATATTGGCGACCAAATGCCAGGATTCGCTAAGATAGTAATTTAAAATTAATTTTATCAAAGTCAAATTCCCCCCTTTTTTCTGTCTTTAGCGACTTGACGAACCTCAATTTCATTTTAAGTAAATTATATAATCACTGGAGTTGGAACCGTGGAAGAAAACAGCAAAAGCCTTCTATTCTCATTGTTAAAGTTTTGTGTTTATTAGTGTGTGTGTTCGCGCCGCGAACCTTTTTGTTTTAAACCCACGTGGAAGAAGTCTAGTCCTATTGTGTAGCAGGATAGCCAACCGCGTGAGAAGAATTTGTGTTCTTTTTCTGAATGTTTATTGTCACAGTGGTTAAAATTTTCCATTTATTAAAACATTGTGCATTAGGTGAATGTCTTGTTGTGTTATTTTGTGTTTTTTTTTTAAAAAAAGTGAAGTGAAACTCACGAAATTTTAGGACAAAAAACCGTGGCAGGCTGAGCATGTGTTCATTTCAAAACATGGCCGACCTGATATAACTCAGCCCATCGCCGTGTTTCCGAACGAAGCCAAGGTATATTGTCTGTTATTATTATCTTTGTTAATTGTTCACCAATTCTATGGAGACCCGAGATTTTAGTCTAATTTCGTTGTATCCACGCACATCAATCGTTTAATTTTGCGCACGGAATATATTATCATTTATCTTTAGTGCTAGGATACAGACTAGTCTCATATCGGAACCTTTGGCTTACGATTCACGTAAACGTTTTACGGCAGTGAGGCATCATTCTGTAGAGTAACGGTAAGACCACGTGGTGTTCCTTATTTCAATTTTCTTTTCCTTTCCATAGTAAGGGTTCTTAATTTCATTTTATTACTTTCGTGGGATATTATTTTCATGTACATTATTGATAGGGATAAATTTTTCATTCATATATATTGTGCAGTGAGTGACTGTTTAATTTCGTGTTAAAACTAAGTGAATTGAAATTTACGAAATTTTAGGAAGAAACCGTGGTAGACTAAAACACGTGTTAATTTCCTGTGTTGGTAACCATAAGCACACGTGGCATTCATTTTTTCAATTTTCCCGTTTGACAAGTAAGGGTATGTAATTTCTTTTTATTACTTTCTCGTGGGATATTATCTTTATGTACATTTTTTTTTGAAGGGGATAATTTTCGTTAGACTGTGCAATATGGTTAACCTAAAGATAAAGGACTTATGATGTCACATTTAATTTAAATTTTTTCAGTCAGGGTATAGGATCATTAAGATAAAATATTTGAGAGTGTAATTTATTAAATTCATTTTTCTTCTAAAGGGAAAGTATGTAAAGGGGCTGGTGTTTTAACGAAGCATTAAGCAATCTCAGTGACATTTTCTGTTTTATTTTAATTTGTTATACTTTAAGTATAAATACAAACTTGCTTTACAGTCACAGAGTTGCAAGTGGTGGTGTTGCAAGAACGCACCCACACATTTTTACAAATCCATTTTTTTCCTTTTAAGACTAGCATAGGAGGGTCACACATCGTGGAGATTCCATAATTTTTTCCTTTTAAGACTAGCATAGGAGGGTCACACATCGTGGAGATTCCATTTTTTTTCCTTAAGACTAGCATAGGAGGGTCACACATCGTGGAGATTCCATTTTTTTTCCTAAAGACTAGCATAGGAGGGTCACACATCGTGGAGATTCCATTTTTTTTTCCTTAAGACTAGCACAGAGGGTCATTCATTGTTGTGATTCCATTTATTTATGACTAGCATAGAGGGTCATTCATTGTTGTGATTCCATTTTTATATGACTAGCATAGAGGGTCATTCATTGTTGTGATTCCATTTTTTATGACTAGCATAGAGATTCACCCATTGTTGTGATTTCATTTTTTTTTTTGTACTAGCATAGAGATTCACCCATTGTGGTGACTCCATTTCTTTTTATGACTAGTATAAAGGTTCACCCATAGTTGTGATTCCATTTTATTTCGTCCAGCATAGTGTCACCCATAGTTGTGACCTCATTTTTTCCTGACTAGCCCAGAGGGTCACCTACTGTATAGTGGTGATTCCATTTTTTATTGTGTAGTACAGTTGTCATATATATCATTACTTTTTTGGATGCATTACAACCGGACAGCCTAAGCTCACCCATTTTCGTGGCGCTGGTTTTCAAGTTAGGCTCCTGTTAAATTACTTGCAAGGCTTGCTATATTTGGTGATAATTCTTTCTCAAAGGGCATTTTTCACAGCCTGTGTGCATTTTCCCCAGCTCCATCTTCATCCTTCCTTCCATGAGACTCTTGCGTAAGGCTAGAGCGTCTTTCCCCTCCGTGTAATTTCTTGCACGGTCAACACAGTACCTTGTGCTGTTGAGTTTGTTCTTGTTGCTGTCTCCACAAAAATTAGCAAAATGACTGCTGCTGAGATTAGCTCATTTGTGGATTTGGCAGAACGACAAGGCTATGAGGGAGAAGCATTGCGAAGGTATGTGCGGGAGCTCATGAATGAAGACAAAGCCCGGAGAAGGACAGAGCAAGAAAGGATGCGGTATGAAAGAGAGAGAGCGTATGAATTAAAGAAGCGGGAAATAGACGCTCGATTAGCCCAGCTCAGTAACTCGCTACCTCAACCTAATGGTGCCAACGACCAGCAGGACAACTGCAGAGAAAACCAGTGCATTGAAGGGTTCACCAAGGAACTCCCTACAGCGGAACTGAAGGCGACCATGTCCCAGCTCGGCAAGAAGTGTGGACTGGGGGCAGGGAGTGATCTCGCACGTGAGGGCTACAACTCAAGCTTGGGTCAAAAGCCAGTGAAGGGTGTACAGCGAGTGCCCCTCAGGTGCATGAAGGCTGCCAAGCCGGAGCCTAAAACTGTGAGGACGCAACCTGCAGGGGAAGACGACTGGCTAGGTACCATTGACCTGGGTGAGGTAGCTTGGCTAAGGGAGGAGGCCCAAGAGTCTCCCCTTTCCAGCAATGAGTTTAAGCCCCGTACCCGAGAGTGCTCCCCAGCTAAAGCAATGATGCTTTCCAACAGACCAGAGGTCTCAGAGGAGAACCAAGAGACCATCAGGAGCCAAGCACAGCTCAGCAGATTCCAGCTGATGGGTGAGATGGCAATAAACCACAGGGAACCCACCTACCTGAGCGAGGTGGAAATAAATAACCCCTCTAAGGCTGAGTTCCTGCTAGGGGATGAGGTGCCCCTTAAGATCACCCGAGGTTCTCACGACCCTGTTAAGGTCTCGTGCCGGAAAGTAGTTGTCCCCTGTAATCTCCGCTTGTCGATGCTAGGCGTGGCCCATGAGAGACTGGGAGGACACTTTGGAGTAACAGGTCCTACCCAGATGATCCAGCATCAATTCTGGCTGGGCTTGCACGAGATTGTTAAGGCTTACTTAGCATCCTGCCATCCTTGCCCAGTCTCCGGTAACTATAAGCAAATAATGCTGAGGGCCTCGCTCCAACTTATCCTATCCATAAGTGTTACAGAGATGACACAATTCTTTTATTGGTATGGCTTCCTAGCCACATTTCAGAAGGACGAAGGTTCCCACTTCATGGCAGAGGAGTCACGACCTCTGACCATACTCATAATTCATTTTTGGCTTCACCAGGTGCAAGCAGGAATTCCCAACTGTGGAGTTTACTTAAATGGCAGCATAAATTTCTTCCAGACATGGAAAAAACTCCAAACTCAAGAGAAAGAACTCTCAGGCATGGGCTCATCTCTTGAGCATCTTGGATCCTATTGTGCGGACCAAAAGTTCCCACTGACATTCCTAAAGGACCGTAATCCTCTAACCTACTTGACTGAGCTACGTAATGGGAATAAGGGGCTCATGCGGTGGGGCATAGACCTCCAGAACTACAACTGGAAGGTCAAGCGCCTAAAGAACTCAGGTGACAGAGATGTGTTTTCCCGGCATTAGTGCCCAATGCACAGTGCCATGACCATAGCGTAGCCATATCAGTAGGTTAATTTAGGTTGTATGAAAAAATATTTATTGGCCTTGGTGTCTCCCCAGGTAGATAAACTTGAGGAGCCATCTTGGCATCATTATTTGCATTGAATTTATTTTCATGTATTTATTTTATCCTTTTTTTTTGCATATATGCCAATTTTTTTTAATTTTATGCCTACCACTGCACTAGGTCACTTAACTTTAACCATTTTTTTTACATTTAAATTTTCAATTTTGCATTTTTTAATTTTTTCAGTTGCTGCCTCACAGCCAGCATACTTATTTCTATGTGGCACTTAAAGTTAATTTACAGTCAAAATACCGTAAAATGATGACCCTAGTTGCAGCTTAGATATTTATCCATTATCGTGGTGAGACTCACTGAGGGAGGAATCATTAAGGCTAGTGGCTTCAGACCTTGCTTGCAGAGTTCTTGTCCTGTTTTAGGACAAAATCTCTGCTAAAATGGGGGGCTGTTAGTAATGGCGGTCATTACGCCACCTTTTTTTCCAATAACAAAAGACCCCGCCAGCATGGGTCGAAATGCCACGAGTTTTGGGACCCTACCCAGAGTCTCACCCCCCTCCCACCATCCTATACCAGTCTACTCCCCCTGAGATCTCAATTTCAGCTACCTTCTACAAGTCACGTGAGAACATCGAGGTCCCAGGACGAGGGAAGTGAGCTGTGAAGGATGTGGGGACACGAGATCTAGCCTGACCAATAGGACAGCGGTCAGGCCAATCCCCCCTACCCCCCCCCCAATTGGGGGTCAAGTGGGGTTGATCTACCCAGGGAAAACTGGGGATCCTTCTTCGTAAGTCAGCATCCATAAGGAGAACATCTGCTCCTTCTTCACTCAACCTCCTTGAGGGAAACATCATCTCTCTTCACCCTCAAGACATCAGGGAGGCAGGACCTCTGTCTACATCTTTCCACAAGGGAAAGAAACCAGAGTCATTTTTACTAAAGGTAAGGTGTCTGATTTTGAGATTCTCAATATCCTTACCCAACCTGCCATCCCTTCATTATCACACCCCATTTCTCCTTATCCTCTAAAGAAAATCCTACCCACTGAACCTTGTATCCTATCCCTTATACCCAGACCACGTGTGCTGTTTAGTCCTATTTTAATTAACTCACCCTGTGACAGTGTTGATTCCCATGCGTAACGTTTAAATCCCTAGCTTTGCATTTTCATTTAATTTGCTTAAAAGTTTTAACCACACGACCTCATCGTGTTCCCAGCCGGTAGAAGTAAGTGTGCTGTTAATAATTCAATTTA
>NC_090730.1:163239322-163244322 GCF_036898095.1 Palaemon carinicauda | reverse complement strand
TTAAATACATCAACGACCCCAAAAACTGGACCCCGAACGAACAAACGAACAATTTCCACCCGGCAAGACTTTATGACATCGAAGGAGAGATTCTCGGTTTTATGTCCCTTTTCATAATCTCCCAGAAAATTCAGGTCAACCACGGAGAGGGACGCGAAGGATGCAGACGTCAGCAGTTTCAAGAAGAAAAAGTTTTATTCTTTAGATTTCTACATCAAGAGATTAATTTATCTATTTTCTTGAGTCTGAAATCTGACCGTTACGTCATTGAAATAAATCTCTTTATATAATTTTATGGGTTGCTGTGGGCTCATTGGTAATGTTTCTGTCTGCGGTTCGAGTCCCGCTCAAACTCGTTAGTTTCTTTAGTGTCTGCAACCTTACCATTTTTGCGAGCTAAGGAGGGGGTGGGGTTTGAGGGAGCCTATAGGTCTGTCTGCTGAGTCATCAGCAGCCATGGTTATTGCCAGACAGGGATTCGAGTTTGCTCAAACTCGTTAGTTTCTTTAGTGTCTGCAACCTTACCATCCTTGTGAGCTATAGATGGGGGGGGGGGAGTGTTAGGGGAGCCTACAGGTATACTTGCTGAGTCATCAGCAGCCATTATCTGGCCTTCCATGGTCCTAGCTTGGGTGGAGAGGGGATTGGACGCTGAACTCTAAGGCATTGTCCTGCTTGATGGGGCAGCTGCCATTCATGAGTGGCCTTTAAACCTTTAAGGGATTTTTTTTTCTTATGGAAATACTGTGTCTATCCTACAAATATTAGACAAAATGTCACTCAACACAAATCTCTCACTCTCTCTCTCTCTCTCTCTCTCTCTCTCTCTCTCTCTCTCTCTCTCTCTCTCTCTGGTATTTTCTTTACATGAAAAAATAGCAAATACATGATGGAACGGACTTCCAGCGGATGTATTAAACAGTAACACGGTAAACGTACATGCAAAACGTTAACAATAATGAAAAAAAAAGACTTTTTTTGTCCTATATGCAAAAGGTTAAATACATCAACGACCCCAAAGAATGGACCCCGAACGAACAAACGAACAATTTCCACCCGGCAAGACTTTATGACATCGAAGGAGAGATTCTCGGTTTTATGTCCCTTTTCATAATCTCCGAGAAAATTCAGGTCAACCACGGAGAGGGACGCGAACGATGCCGACGTCAGCAGTTTCAAGAAGAAAAAGTTTTATTCTTTAGATTTCTACATCAAGAGATTAATCTATTTTCTTGAGTCTGAAAACTGACCGTTATGTCATTGAAATAAATCTCTTTATATAATTTTATGGGTTGCTGTGGGCTCATTGGTAACGTCTCTGCCTTGGGCTCGAGTCCCGCTCAAACTCGTTAGTTTATTTAGTGTCTGCAGCCTTACCATCCTTGTGAGCTAAGGATGGGTGGTATAGGGGAGCATGTAGGTCTACCTGCTGAGTCATCAGCAGCCATTACCTGGTCATCCCTGGTCCTAGCTCTGGTGGAGAGGGGGCTTGGGCGCTGATCATAATACACACACACACACACACACATATATATATATATATATACATATACAAATATGTGTATATATATATATATATATATATATATATATATATATATATATTTATATATACATATTTATATATATATATATATATATATATATATATATATATATATATATATACAAATTTACATAAATTAATATATATATATATATATGTATATATATATATATATATATATACAGTATATATAAATATATATATATATATATATATATATATAAATACATATATATATATATATATATATATATATATATATATATATATATATATATATATATATATATATATGATCAGTCTCTAGGGCATTGCCCTGCTTGATAGATCAATGCTACTGCCCCTTGCATCTCCCATTCATGAGCGGCCTTTAAACCTTTAAACCGAGGTTAGGGAAAAAAAGGGGCCTATCAAGTCAGTGTCTGCATTTTGGAAAAAAAAAAATAAGAAAAAAAAAATTGAATATGAAATGTATTTTCCAAATATCTCAACTTTACATCCATTTACATCCACCGCCGAATCTTACGTCATCCACTCCACAAAATTGGAAAATCCGAAAATGACGTTGATTGATGTAACGTCATGTTAAGGTCTTATGTAAATATTTGTATCGTATCAATGTTTGAGTAAATGAGGCAGAGGAAATAGCGATTTTGGTAATGGATTGTGGGACTTTGAGCTTCCAGAACTATTTTGAATTTTACTTATATTTTAGATTGCTTTAGACGGGCCTTTTTTAGGAGAGAGAGAGAGAGAGAGAGAGAGAGAGAGAGAGAGAGAGAGAGAGAGAGAGAGAGAGAGAGAGAGAGAGAGAGAGAGAGTTGAAGAGTTCAAGAACAAATATGTAAACAATAATAAATGTTTCTTCTTTTTCCATTTTACTCATCAATCTTAAAAAAAAAATTTCAACAGATTTCTTTGATAAAAATTGAGACGATTAAATAAATCGAATTTCTCCTAAGACTTCTTTCAATTTATAGAATTTTTATTTTTGAATTCCATAGCATTCCATTTTTTTTAATTCCATTATCTTAATAATTTTTTTTAATTCCAATTTTTTAATTCCAATTTTTAAATTACATTTTTGATAAAGAAAATTTTGAATTCCATTTTTTTCAATTAGATTTTTAATTCCATTTGTTTTTCAATTAAATTTTTCTAATTACAGTTTTTTAACTAAATTTTTTTATTCTATTTTTTAATTCCATTTTTTAATTACTTTTTTTTTATTCAATTTTTTAAATTCCATTTCTATAATTCCATTTTCTTAATTCCCCTTTTTAATTCAATATTTTAAATTCCATTTTCTTATTAAATTTTTTTAATTTTATCTTTTTATTAATTCCATTTATGGGGATTCCACTCGTTCCCTGCCAACATGTGTCTGACATGTATTTTCTATTGAGAATAGTTCACTCACATTTGTTTCCAGAGAAATCGCCTTTAAAAAAATATACCGGTTTTTCCCTTATTTTTTTGTTATTGTTTTATGATTGTCTAGTTTTATAACATCTATCATGGGGAAACATTTAGCCTACAGATTATATATATATATATATATATATATATATATATATATATATATATATATATATATATATATATATATATATATTATATATATATATATATTATTTATATATATACATATATATGTGTATATCATTTATATATATACATATATATATAATATATATACTGTTTATATATAATATATATAAATATGTATGTATATATATATATATATATATATATATATATATATATATATGTATATATATATATATATATATATATATATATATATATATATATATATATATATATATATATATATATATGCAGAGCCAGTGGTCAGGATCACTTGATAATGCTCCTACAGAAGAGCTCGTCATATCAGTTTTCGAAGGAGGGGAAGATTAAGGGAGAGATGGTGAGAGAGAGAGGTAGGAGAAGGAGGAGAGTAAGGGAGGGTTAGGGGTTAGAAGAAGAGGGTCATTTAGCAATTGCTAAATCTCCCAAACATGGTCAACTGGATCTCGTCCATGGCTGGTTACAGCTGCCATTAAAAGCGACCTACATTCAAAGCTTTACTTCCCTGTTCGCGTGAAATTTATCAGAGCAATACAAACAGAATTAGTTACACACACAAACACAGCCATTCCAACACCTAAAAACATAACAGACACCTCACACGCCTCGAACTGTCGACCTAACTACGCCATGACTCCACGCTGCTGGGAGGAAGGGCGATGGTGGCTGGTACAATACACAAACATATGCTACCCGGGTCTAAGCGATGCCAGGCAGGGCAGCCGGTCGGGGCTACGGTCCACCCCAAACCAAAGCAAAGTTCTTCAAAAGAAGGCAACCGTATTACCCAATAGGAATGGGAAAAAGCACGCTAATAGAAGAAGGAGAATACTAACAGAATTAGTCTCCGTGTGTGTATTTACATGCGTCTTTGTTCTCTGTTCCTTTCCGAGTGGTGATACCTTAACGCGGTGAGAGGGTTTGTGTATCACCATGATGGGTAAAACTGTACTAGTCCAGATCACCCATACTAGGTTGGTTTGTTGTGAGCTGTCAGACTATACTTTCCCCTATCATCAGACTAAATTTTCCATCATCATCAATCCGCAGTGGCCAGCGTGGTGATGAAAACTAGCCGAACCATAGACATGTCTTAGGACATGTCTGAGGCCTTTGTCCTGCAGTGGACTAGAAGACAAATAGAATTAGTCTCCGTGTGTGTATTTACATGTGTTTGGTCTCTGGCCCTTTCCGAGTGGTGATGCCTCAACGTGGTGAGAGGGTTTGTGTATCGCCATGGACAACATAACTGTACTAGTCCGGATCACCCATACTAGGTTGGTTTGCTGTGAGCTACCAGGTAAAACTTTCCACCATCATCGGACTGAATTCTCCACCATCATCAATCCGCACCATTGTGGTGATGAAAACTAGCCAAACCAGACATGACTAAGGACATGTCTAAGGCCTTTGTCCTGTAGTGGACTAGAAACGGCTTTATTTGTTGATGGTTTAGGTCTCGGTGTGTGTATTTACATGTCAAAGTGTGTAGTAAGTCAATATTAAATACGAGTAAATATTGTCCATAGATATGCACACACATATACACCACGCTCTCAACATGGTATGAATAATTCCTCTTTCTCCTACCCGAGGGACAGGAAGAGATGAGCGTGACAGAAAATAAATAAATTAATATATATATATATATATATATATATATATATATATATATATATATATATATATATAAATATATATATATATATATATATATATATATATATATATATATATATATATATATATATATATATATCACCCGTCACTTGCTATTTATTATATATGGGAGTTATATTGCAAAAAAAATTTATAACTCAAGAGGTCAACCGCTTTTCTATTTCCATATGTGGTGGACTCA
>NC_090730.1:163231822-163234322 GCF_036898095.1 Palaemon carinicauda | reverse complement strand
AATAATAATAATAATAATAATAATAATATTGACGTCAAAAGTATAGTGTCAATAAATTTATAGTCTAAGGTAGGGGTTCCCAAACTGGGAATACATGTAGCCTCCGTGGTACATTTTCACTCCTCAGGGAGTACATTGAATCTGAGAGAAAAAACAGCACTGAAGTATACATGACGTCATTTGCATTGAGATTGAATAATAGAATTACATCACAATATCAGTTTCATGGTATTTATTTATCCTCAATTTTAGGGGTACACAGGGATCTATAAGAATGCCCAAGGGTACACAAGAACATAGAGTTTGGAAATCTCCGGTTCATGGACCCCATCAAAGCAAATTTGAGTAATGATGTGGACTTTTTTTACTCTGTAAACAATCAACCGTGATAATTCCCAGCAAATGTGGGGCCTGGTGTGGACTTTTACACACAGTATTATCAACTGAAATTATTCACAGGGAGTCTATGGTTTAAAGGCTTAAAAGCTACTCATAAATGGCAGAGGCAAGGGACAGTGACATTGCTCTAGCAAGCAGGACAATGGCCTAAAGACTGATCAGCGCCCAAGGGCACTTTCCATCCAAGCCAGGACCAGGGAGGTTTAAAGGTTTGAAAGTTTAAAGGCCACTCATAAATGGCAGAGGCAAGGGACACTGACTTTGTCCTAGCAAGCATGACAATGCCCCCAAGGCCCCTTTCTATCCAAGTTAGGAGCAGAGAGGTTTAAAGGTTTAAAGGCCACTCATGAGTAGCAGAGGCAAGGGACAGTGACATTGCTCTAGCAAGCAGGACAATGACCTAGAGACTGTCCATATATTATATGATCCATCGAAGCTAGGACAAGGGTGGGCCAGGCAATATCTGCTGATGGCTCAGCAGGTAGACCTATAGGCTCACTCAAACCTCAGCTCACAAGGATGTGAGGTTGCAGCCACTGAAGGAACAAACGAGTCTGAGAGGGACTGGAACCCCAGTCTGGCGATCACCAGTCAGAGACGTTACTAAATAGGCCACCACTCGGATCCATTCAACTAGGAAGGGAAATACAATTTATAGTGTTTATTTACTAGTTGATCGCTTATATTTCTTTGTGATTCCAGAACGTTAGATAGCCCTATTAAAAAAGGTGTTCTTATAAGATTTACATAAAAACAAAATATTGTAGTTTTTGTGTTAGCTACTGTTGTTACTAAGGATATATATATATATATATATATATATATATATATATATATATATATATATATATATATATATATATATATATATATCGATAGATAGATAGATAGATAGATAGATATGTGTATTTAAAATATTGATGATCATTAATGTCATGTGTTTAGTTGAAGTAATAATAATGATAATCATAATTAATGTATTATTATTATCATTATCATTATTATTATTATTATTATTATTATTATTATTATTATTACTATTATTATTATTATTATCATTCTTTGTCTACATCCTTGATACAGTCCATCCACCTTCGTTTTGGTCTCCCTCTCCTTCTCGTTCCCTGTACCTCCATTTCCATCACTCTCCTCCCAATGTACTGTCCATCTCTTCTCATGACATGACCATACCACCTCAGTCTACTTTCTTGGATCTTATCTGATAGTTCTCTAACTCCTGTGGTACCCCTAATTACCTCATTCGGTATCTTATCTCTTCTTGTCACCCCACACATCCATCTCAACATTCTCATCTCTGCCACATCCAGCTTCTTCTCTTCTGTCTTCTTTATTGCCCACGTCTCTGCTCCATATATCACTGCCTATTATTATTATTATTATTATTATTATTATTATTATTATTATTATTATTATTATTATTATTATTATTTTTATTATTTTTATTATTATTATTATCATTATTATTATTTCTATCACTATTATTATTAATATTATTATTATCATTATCATTATTATTATTATTATTATTATTATTTTTATTATTATTATTATTAATATTATTATTATTATTATTATTATTATTATTATTATTATTATCATAACAAAGCCCCAAAAATAGAAAAAAATTCACAGGCAAAGCTAGAGAAAATTCTCAGACAAACATTTGTCTGAACCCCATTACAGATGCAAGCACATCTCTTAGGCCAAACGGCGCACTGTCGCCATAACTTGGCTCGAATCTCCCAATTTACTTGCGCCCTGAGGAGTCTTCTCCTCCTGCATGACATTACGCCCTATTCTTTCGCCTCCGGGGGGGGGGGGGAAGGGGAATGAGAACAGACTCGTCCTTAATGAAGACGTCGTTATGGCATCATTCGGATTCACCTCGGTTTACGTAAGTCGCGGTTCCACTGGGGGGTGGGGGGGTTGTGATGGGGAAGTGCTATAAAAGGAAATTGAGAGAGAGAGAGAGAGAGAGAGAGAGAGAGAGAGAGAGAGAGAGAGAGAGAGAGAGAGAGAGAGAAAGGGGGGAGGGTTCATGTACCTAATATTGAGTGTGAGGAAAAGCAGTAAAATAAAA
>NC_090730.1:163220312-163227812 GCF_036898095.1 Palaemon carinicauda | reverse complement strand
TATATATATATAAATATATATATATATATAAATATATATATATATATATATATATATATATATATATATATATATATATATATATTGTATACATATACAGTGTATATATATATATATATATATATATATATATATATATATATATATTGTATACATATACAGTGTATATATATATATATATATATATATATATATATATATATATATATATATATATATATATATATATATATATATATACATATAATACATGTATATGTATTTGTATGTATGTTGTAAATACTATATCATTCATGATATCTGTAAATAATTGACACTTTTAATAAAGCAAGATTGTAAGCAATTATAACAGTTTTAATAAAACATGGTACAGTACATGCTGTTTGCTTCTACTGTACTTACATTGGTTGTTTGTATACGAAAACACCTGGACTACGGTAAAGTCGTTACACTTTATAGCCCTCTATGGATGACATTGAACACAGCTTTTGTTAATCTCATAGCTGTTGTTACTGATTTTAGCCTAAGGGCAGGCAGCTGTGTGTTATCATGGGCTAAATCAAATCCTATTTAAACCATCTTCCAGAATAGTAAGTGATGGATTCGTGTATGGATTTTTTTTTCTGTTGTTGATCTCGAAATGGAAAAATTATTGAAAAAACGGTGTCATAAAATGTTTAAGAATTTTACCTGAAATGTATCATAAAGAAAAAAAAAAGACCTCGCCACATGGTCACCTGTACATTTCCATGCGGTTTATATAACACTTCTGCCCCTTTGTCATAGCTCCATTCTTTCTTATTACTCATTTCATCAAATGACAAAACAGCAATACCTAGTAATCGAGACTTCATACCATCTTTAAAGTCCTCTGGTTTAAAATGAATCGAGCTAACAGTAGCTTACACAACGTTAATTCTGTCTGCACGACGACATGCATGTTGGTAATTTATATTTGAGCTTTTATTTTTTACGTGCATAGCATCCAAATACTACGAAGTTACTATGCATTATCAGTGACAGAATAAATGAATAAACAAAGATATATATGGACACAAGGAGTTCTATTGTTATATTGCATCTATGGGTATAGTCAAACCATTTTATGAGCAAACTCGGAGCCCAATAGCGGCATTGCCAGTTCTCTTGGGTCATTTTTAAAGCACACCTGGCTTAGCCGCTTTAATCTATGGGCGAGCCAAGAATAGGAGAAAAGGGTCAACTAATAAGTCATTCACCCGGATTTGAACGGTCTAAGAATATAATCCTTTAATTTGATTCTCTCCCTAAATTGTTTCCTTCGTTCTTTTTGTTTGCAACCACGTGGTGACAAGTTGAAACTCTTAAATATAACAAATAGCAAAATTGTTATAAAACGATTATCATACTAACAGAAATAATCTTAATTTTGATATCAAATTAATTCATTTCTCAATTCTGATTGATTATTAAAAGACAGGATTCTTTACAAAGGATTTAATTAACTATGTTTAATATGGTATATTTACGTAGGTGATTGTATTGTTTTAGAATTTATTTAATTAATCGACAAAATTAATTTCTTTACAACAAAGGTTATATTAGCAAACGTGGTTATGGTGACTTCGTCAGATGAAGTTAGTGCTATCACAAAAGATTCAATAAATTAGTTCATTCAGACCATTTATCATGTCTTCCTTTATAATGTTATCAGTATGCTTAATACCCTTGACCCAATTTGCCTTGCAAATCTGAAACAAAGTCGTTTTTTATAAGTTGGCTGCATCTGTGACACGTTTGATTGTTTGGTCAATTCCAAATCTAACAATTTCATTACCATTTTCCCATTTTTTTTTTCTTAATATTTAATTTAGTAAATATTTTTTTTCCATGTAATGCTAAAACAGGGTTCATTATGATGGTTTTGATTTCAAATATTTTTACGGGTAATATCTATCTTTTTTTACTTAATAATTGTTTTGTATAAAGTTAGATGCGTCATAGTTTGTGTTTAATTGAAAGATAAGGCCAGTTAATTAAAAATAAAAAAAAAATAAAAAATCTCGACAATCACGCGCACACTGAAATAAAATAAAGTTTTACCTCGCCGTGATCACTAAACCTTAAATGAAAGTCTGTAACTTCAAATATTGTGAATTAGGGAATTATATGACACTTTAGGTCTTAAATGCGAAAATATCAACAATCACACGAACAGAAACAAAATAAAATTTTACCTCGCCTTTATCACAAAACCTTAAATTACACTGACTTTTAACGTGTCATATAATTCACTAATACACAATTTTTGGTCTTAAATACCAGATTAAACTACTTTTCCTACTGCTGCGAAGCCAACAATAAATAAATGCATGATACATATTTGCGATGTCACATGAATTATTTATCATTCTGATGAGGGGGTAACTTGAAAACAGAGGGGGTAACTTGAAACCGGTTTCAAACTACCCCCCCGGTAATCTGAAACCGGTTTCAAGTTACCGGGGGGTAATTTGAAACGGGGGGTAACTTGAATCCTTTACACCGGGACAGAGTTTAAGCTGTTTACTGAATAGGAAACTGCTGTGGTTAGGCACCACAAGGGAAGGGGGGAGGGGGGGAGGCCCGCTTGCCCGGCTGACGTTCTAGCAAGCATCTATTCTTATGAAACTAACTGACACCAGACACCTTTTAACGTTTTGAATATGGGACCTACAGTTTTCACTAAAGATTTAGATCCCTGTTCCACATCCAAATGCCTTAAAAAAGTATCAAGCTTGTCAATGAACCTACGACGAAAGTACCGAACAGCATTAAAACATTGTAGAATAAGCACATAAGGGTCCTACAATTTTCGCTATTAATTTACATCTAAAGCCATGTAAATGCATCAAGCGAGTCAATCTAACAAAAAATACACAATTTTAAACAATGCAACAATCCCAAATCTGTATTGCTATTAAGTTATTTTAAAATTTTATGCAGACTAAAAAACAAACCTTGCATTTTCTAGGTATACATAAAATTCAAAATTTTGCCCCTAGATGTGTTTAGATATGAAAGGTACAGTTTCCTTACATCACATAGATCTAATTACTTTGCTAAACACTAGTAAAAACATTCGTTAGAATTAAATCAGCATTGACAATAGTATTGTTTATTATTTTTCTTAAGCGATTTTTGAAGGTATGGAAGTCCAGTCCTTCCATTTGCCCCACAAAAGGACAGCTATACAAGGAACCTAGGCTGTAAAACTAATAAAACTTGACAAAGGCATTTTAGTACTAGCTGACCACAAGAATACACTGGGTCACATATAATACATTAATAGTTGCGGAAAAAATGAGACGTACACTGAATTTTGTGTCGTTTTGAACGATCTGATAACAATGGAGGAAATCCATACTGATTTTACGACTGCGGTAGATTAAATTTAATATTCAGACCCCTCACCAAACAATTAAAAACCTGCAGAATTAAACTTTCCTCTTACCTTGCATCCGAAATTTTTATGGTTAATTCAAGATTTATAAATTTTTAGTAAAAACTGGAATTTTCTATAAAAATGGACGGGTATTTGCTACTTCTAACATTTTCCTCATTACTACTAATGGCTAGGACATAGCTTACGTATAGATCTATTAAAAATTGAGCACTATTTCGGAATCCAATTCCATAATACAGTGTTACCTCCCAAAAGTTGGTTCCAATCGCCTTGTGGAGCATTGTTCCTTTGCAGTGACATAAGCTGATTCTTTCAACCCAATTAAGAGTTTCCAAGTATTTATTCACAAGTTCCCGGATATCGTTTTACAACAGCCATTTTTTTCACCACCCCCTTTAGTTCCCATGACTTCCGTTGCATGAAGTCTGAAAAGGGAAGTATCTTTCGAAATTTGGTATAATTTAATCTACTTTATTTCGGTAATTGATTATGTTGAAAACACTTAGTTCTATATCTAGTTATTGTTGCTCGTATGAAAGAAAATATCACCGAAATAGTGACTCGCGTTATTGGTGTGCACAACTATGTACCGTTTGCCAGAACAGAGGAGCAACGAGAACTAAAATACCCTGAAGGATTCGATATGAATTATAAGTAATTATGTTACTTTTAATTTCCACAGCCACTTCCGTAGAATCCATATTGTCTTCCAACTAGTTATCTTTCGGGTGGTTTGCCCCAATAACCATGGTAAGAAATTGATAAAACAAGATAGCGAGTACGAAAACACATTGTTAGTTTATTTAGCTAGAGATTAAAGTAACATTTCAACCAATTTTATAGTAACCAAGGAAAAGTTTGCTTATATAAAAGTAATATGTGGTACGTACTCTCAAAAACAATACATTTTTAGACACCAGTATTATTGAGTATTTCTACTTCTCAATCACTACCGGGGTCTATAAAACTGGGGTCTCTAAAAATAAGGTCGCTAAACCGGGTTTTCTAAAATTGGGAGGCTAAACCTGGGGTTTCTAAAACCGAGGTTAAACAATCGTGGTTCTAAAACTTACTTTTCAATCACTCCACAAAGATTTCTTGATAAAACTCAATACACTTGCCATAATAACACTGGCTGTAAAATACGACGAAAAATTTCACTAGACAACGCACTGCCGGATAAATGATCTCAAACGGCCATTGGATGAACGATCTTGACAATCGAACGGCAAGGATCCTAAAGAAGGGTAATTCTGAACAACAAATTTTCTGAAGTGTACTTGTTCCACTTACAAACAGATGGCGTTGGTGTATCCCGTGCTTCTTTACTGATATACACTGCCTTTTTTATCGTTCAAGTAGAAACCGAAAGAAAATAATGAGCATTTGGGGGTTATGTACAAATTTTTATATTTTTCCTTTGTATTTACCATTGCTGATATTTACAAAAAAGACTTTATCCGTATATAAAAAAAAAAAAATTTGTAACACTTTTCTTAAATAGGGACAAAAATACTGCTTTTAGACTATTCACGTATAATAAACACTTCAAAAAAATATATGTTATACATAGAATTTAGGCAATATTTATTATGGCATATAAAATCTTCTTAATATAATCATAACAATATGAACATCCTTTAGCACAACATCAATGATAGTTTATTTTGAGTTGAAATTGCTTGTTCCTCATGAAACTAAAGTCGAACAAGCATAAAAAGACAAATTTTTGCACGTCTATCATCAGTCAAAAATACGATCCAGGATTGTACAATGTTGAAGGAAACAACATTAAATAGCAGGATTCGTATAATAAGGGAGACAACATTAAATAGCAGGATTCTACAATGTTGAGGGAAACAACATTAAAAAGCAGGATTCTACATTGATGAGGAAAACAACATTAAATAGCAGCATTCTACAATGTTGAGGGAAACAACATTAAATAGCAGGATTCGTATATTAAGGGAAACAACATTAGATAGCAGGATTCTACAATATGAAGGGAAACAACATTAAATAGCAGGATTCCACAATGTTGAGGGAAACAACATTAAATAGCAGCATTCTACTACGTTGAGGGAAACAACATTAAATAGCAGCATTCTACAATGTTGAGGGAAACAACGTTAAATAGCAGCATTCTACAATGTTGAGGGAAAGAACATTAAATAAGAATGTAACACCAAGCAGAAAATAGGAATTCATAAATACAATTAAAGAAACAACCAAATATTTAAGAGAAATAACACTGAAATATTGAAATACAGAAATGTCATAAACAGTGAATTGAGCGGCAACCTATCACCGATAAAAAAAAAACCTATTATTCATTCAACAAAATGACAATTCAACAGAAAAATAAAATTGTTGTTTTAGGCCAATATTGATGGCAATATCTCTGAATACTATTGGATTTGACAGTTTTTATCAATGGAATTATAGCATCCTTGTGGATGACGTGTTTAGGGATATTATTTGGAGGGGTGTCAACGATAATTTCAGGATGCATGTAGGTTATTTGTGTCAATAATATCATATTTATTGTGGGAAAGGGAATGAATAAACCTTTGCTATAGTACCTGCACCCTAAAGTTGTTTTATATATATATATATATATATATATATATATATATATATATATATATATATATATATATATATATATATTTATATATAATGTATATATATATATATATATATATATATATATATATATATACTGTGTATAATATCTATATACATACATATATATATATATATATATATATATATATATATACTGTATATATATATATATATATATATATATATATATATATATATATACCTACACATATACAATAACAACAAATACACCCATTTCTAGTCCACTGCAGGACAAAAGCCTCAGACATGTTTTTATTCATGTCTGGGGTTTTGTCCAATTTTCATCACCACGCTGTCCACTGCTGCGGATTGGTGATGGTGGAGACTTTTGTCTGATTGCTCACGGCAAACCAACCTAGTATGGGTGGTCCTGGCTAGTACAGCTTTGCTGGTTATAGCGATAAACAAACAAACAAACCCATTCACCACGGTAAACTATTTCTCACTCAGAAAGGGTTCTACAATTGGGGTTCTACAACTGGGGTTTTCAATGCTTAGTTTATAATATTGTGGTTTCTAAAACTGGGGTCCTAAAACTGGGGTTTTCAATGCTTAGTTTCTAATATTGTGGTTTCTAAAACTGGGGTTCTAAAACTGGGGTTTTCAATGCTTAGTTTCTAATACTGTGGTTTCTAAAACTGGGGTCCTAAAACTGGGGTTTTCAATGCTTAGTTTCTAATACTGTGGTTTCTAAAACTGGGGTTCTAAAACTGGGGTTTTCAATGCTTAGTTTCTTATACTGTGGTTTCTAAAACTGGGGTTTTAAAACTGAGGTTTCCAATTCTTAGTTTCTAATACCGTGGTTTCTAGAACTGGGGTTCTAAAATGGGGTTATCAATTATTAGTTTCTAATATTGTGGTTTCTAAAACTGGGGCCCTAAAACTGGGTTTTCCAATACTTAGTTTCTAATATTGTGGTTTCTAAAACTGGTGTTCTAAAACTGGTGTTTCCAATGCTTAGTTTCTAATACTGTGGTTTCTAAAACTGTGTTTCCAATGCTTAGTTTCTAATATTGTGGTTTCTAAATATGGGGTTCTCAATAGTTAGTTTCTAATACCGTGGTTTCTAAAACTGGGGTTCAAAAACTAGGATTTCCAATGCTTAGTTTCTAATACTGTGGTTTCTAAAACTGGGGTTCTAAACATGGGGTTTCCAATAATTAGTTTCTAGTACTGTGGTTTCTAAAACTGGGGTTCTAAAACTGAGGTTTCTAATGCTTAGTTTCTGATACTATGGTTTCTAAAACTGGTGTTTCCAACAGTTAGTTTCTAATATTGTTGTTTCTAAAACTGGGGTTTCCAATACTAAGTTTTTAATACTGTGGTTTCTAAAACAGGGGTTCTAAAACTGTGGTTTCCAAAACTGGAGCTCCAAGATTTGGATTCTAAAACTGTAGTTTAAAATTTGAGGTTCTAAAACTGGGCTC
>NC_090730.1:163212995-163214812 GCF_036898095.1 Palaemon carinicauda | reverse complement strand
CGGTTTTGGAATGAAAATTTTTTCGCTGGTAAAAAATAGCGAGTGTCTTTTTATCATTTTTTTAAATGAAAATAGTATTTGTGATATTTTGTAAATGGTTTTCGTTTTTGTTGGTGTTTTTTTTTTCGGTTCGTTACGGGGTTCCTATATCGTTATTTCGCTCACTATGTTGCGAAAAAAATATATATATGTTGATATATACATATAAGTACACACAAACACACACACACATAATGATAAAAATGACACTCGCTATTTTTTACCAGCAAAAAAATATATGCATATATATATATATATATATATATATATATATATATATATATATATATATATATATATATATATATATACATCATAATCATCATCTTCTACGCCTATTGATGAAAAGATCCTCGATTAGATTTCACTAGTCGTCTCTATCATCAGCTTTTAATTCAATACTTCTTCATTCATCTGCGCTCTGCTGAGTGTCACTCCAGTTATTATTATTATTATTATTATTATTATTATTATTATTATTATTATTATTATTATTATTATTATTATTATTATTATTATTAGCAGCTACGCTACAACCTTAGTTGGAAAAGCAGGTTGCTATAAACCCAAGGGATCCATCTAGGAAAATAGCCCAGTGAGGAAAGGAAATAGGAAAACTGATAGAATGTACAGTATTACAAAGATTCTTTTTATCTCTACAAAACTCTATAGGATTGCAATGTATATTTTCCACCCGTTTAAATAATTCTTTTTAAGTCAAATCCGAATGTAAACGTCAAAGCTTACTTGCTTTTAAAGGCTTTTCCATAAACCTCTTTATGGGAAGTTTCCTCAACTTATCCTTTGACTACAACTGGTGGTCAAAATTCAGTAGAGATATTTTTCGTGTGATATTCTTCTTAACTTGAGATGAAAATCCTTTATGAATTACTCTCTCTCTCTCTCTCTCTCTCTCTCTCTCTCTCTCTCTCTCTCTCTCTCTCTCTCTCTCTCTCTCTCTCTCTCTTTTCCATACCATTATTATGCAACTGTCAAAATTCATTAGAGGTATTTTTCATGTTTCCTTTTCTTAACTTGAGATTAAAATCCTTGGAATCTCTCTCTCTCTCTCTCTCTCTCTCTCTCTCTCTCTCTCTCTCTCTCTCTCTCTCTCTCTCTCTCTCTCCATATTAATTTTATGCGACCTATCAAAGGCATTTGATAGTGTTAACCATGATGAATTGTATAAATCTCTTAAGGAACATTACATTGATACGTTCTGGTTTCACGATTACTTGAGGGATAGAAGTCAGGTAGTTAGATGAGGAGACGTAAATTCTTGCATTGAAAAGGTTGAATTTGGAGTGCCACAGGGATCTGTCCTAGGTCCAATTCTATTTTTAGTCTACGTTAATAACATGATTAAATACATAGAAAACTGCCTGCTAATTCAATATGCTGATGACACACAAGTTCTTTTGGCTGATCAAATAGAAAATTTAGATGGCTTGATTAAAAGGGCTGAACTAATATTGCTCAAAATTAAGAAATATTTTCTAAGAAAAAGGCTATTATTAAATGCCACTAAAACACAGTGCATGTTTGTGGGTAGCTCACAGTATATTAGCAAAATTCCAGATGACATTATAATAAAATGCGATGGTGATGAAGTAAAGATAAGTCAACATGTAAAAAATCTAGGTCTACACATGGACAGGTACATGACATTCAGTACTCACATTGACGAGCTGAGTAGAAAAGTTAGTGGCATTCTAATGTATCTAAGTAGAGTAAAAGATTATTTTGATGATACTACTCGAGCTTTGATAGTGGAAAGT
>NC_090730.1:163155495-163192995 GCF_036898095.1 Palaemon carinicauda | reverse complement strand
GTTCATATGGTTAAATCTAATGTTGATTTGTTCATATGGTTAAATCTTATGTTGATTTGTTCATATGGTTAAATTTAGTGGAAATTTGTTCATATGGTTAACTTTAGTGGAAATTTGTTGAAAGGGTTAAATCTAGTGTTAATTTGTTCATAGGGTTAAATCTAGTGTTAATTTGTTCATAGGGTTAAATCTAGTGTTCATTTGTTCATAGGGTTAAATCTAGTGTTAATTGGGCCATGGGCTTAATTGGTTCATAGTGATAATGTTTGTTGGTTCATAGGGTTAATTTTTATATTGGTTCATAGGGTTAAATTTTCAACTTATTCATAGGGTTAAATTGTTAATTTGTTCATAGGGTTAGTGTTAATTTTTTCATAGGGTTAGTATTAATTTGTTCATAGGGTTAAATCTAATGTTAAATTGTTCATAGGGTTAAATCTAATGTTGATTTGTTCATAGGGTTAAACCGTGTTAATTTGTTCATAGGGTTAGTGTTAATTTGTTCATAGGGTTAAATCTAATGTTAAATTGTTCATAGGGTTAAATCTAGTGTAAATTTGTTCATAGGGTTAAATCTAGTGTTAATTTGCTCATAGGGTTAAATGTAATGTTAGATTATTCATAGGGTTAAATCGTGTTGATTTGTTCATAGGGTTGAATCTAGTGTTAAATTGCTCATAGGGTTAGTGTTAATTTGTTCATAGGGTTAAATCTAGTGTTGATTTGTTCATAGGGTTAAATCTAGTGTTGATTTGTTCATAGGGTTAAATCTAGTGTTGATTTGTTCATAGGGTTAAATCTAATGTTAAATTGTTCATAGGGTTAAATCTGGTGTTAATTTATTCCTAGGGTTAAATCCAGTGTTAATTTTTTCATAAGGTTAAATCTAGTGTTTATTGGGTCATAGGCTCTATTGGTTAATAGTGTTGTTTATTGGTTCATAGGGTTACTTTGTGTTTCTTGGTTCATAGGGTTAAATTGTTAATTGGTTCATTGGGTTAAATTGTTAATTTGTTCATAGGGTTAAATCTAGTGTTGATTTGTTCATAGGGTTAAATCTAGTGTTGATTTGTTCATAGGGTTAAATCTAGTGTTGATTTGTTCATAGGGTTAAATCTAGTGTTGATTTGTTCATAGGGTTAAATCTAGTGTTGATTTGTTCATAGGGTTAAATCTAGTGTTGATTTGTTCATAGGGTTAAATCTAGTGTTGATTTGTTCATAGGGTTAAATCTAGTGTTAATTTGTTCATAGGGTTAAATCTAATGTTAAATTGTTCATAGGGTTAAATCTAGTGTTAATTTATTCCTAGGGTTAAATCCAGTGTTAATTTTTTCATAAGGTTAAATCTAGTGTTTATTGGGTCATAGGCTCTATTGGTTAAGTGTTGTTTATTGGTTCATAGGGTTAATTTGTGTTTATTGGTTCATTGGGTTAAATTGTTAATTGGTTCATTGGGTTAAATCTAGTGTTAATTTGTTCATAGGGTTAAATCTAGTGTTAATTTGTTCATAGGGTTAAATCTAGTGTTAATTTGTTCATAGGGTTAAATCTAGTGTTAATTTGTTCATAGGGTTAAATCTAGTGTTAATTTGTTCATAGGGTTACATTTAGGGTTAATTTGTTCATAGGGTTACATTTAGGGTTAATTTGTTCATAGCGTTAAATCTAATGTTAGTTTTTTCTTAGGGTTAAATCTAGTTAATTGGGTCATAGGGTTAGTTTGTGATCATTGGTTCATAGGGTTAGTGTTAATTTGTTCTTAGGGTTACATCTATTGTTAATTTGTTCATAGGGTTAATTAGTGTTAATTGGTTCATAGGGATAAATCTAGTGTTAATCTGTTCATCGGTTAATTTTAGTGTCAATTGGTTCACAGTTAATTCTAGTGTTAATTTATTCATAGGGTTAATTTGTCCTAATTGGTTCATAGTTAATTCTAGTGTTGTTGTTCATAGGGCTAATTTGTGTCAATTGGCTCGTATGGTTTGAATCTAGTATTTCATAGGAACAAATCTATTATCAATTGGTTCGTAGGGTTAATTCTATTGCTAAATTGGTTCGTAGGATTAATTGGTTCGTAGTGTTTGTTGTAGAATTGTGTAATTTACGGGCTCGTAATTGCCTAAAATTTCTTTAAGGGGACGCACTCCGAAGTCCTTAATGGTTGGCCAGTAGGTTTGAATATCCTTCTTGAGTATCTACCTATGTAATTTTTTTTTTTTTTTTTTTTTTTTTTTTTTTTTTTTTTTTTTTTTTTTTTTTATACAAAGAAACTGCGAAAATGACCAGACATATTTCAGCCAACCTCGACTAGGGATTTCTATACTTTTATCAGTATCATGTTGACAATGAAGTGATTTGTACTTCTATTATTGTATTTGAACCCAGCCCAAGTTAGACATATTTTTATAGCATTTATTGAAAATTATTTCACGGTGTAAATGTTAGTGGAATACTGTAATTTATCAGCCCATACACTTAAAGCATAAAGTTGTGGGACCTGTCAATGCCAAACATTTTCAGACCTGTATTTTGTTCTAGTAAATGTTATAGTTATGTTATTCAAAGTATGTAGAACTCATGACACGCTAATCTAAAGTTGATAAACTGCCATGATTAATATTAAAATTTAGTCTTTAAAACACTTAACTTTAAAGGTTAAATCTAGCAGAAAATTTTTAGAAATTACCACTAGTCATACATCAGTGTGTTTATTTTAAAATATACAAAGCTAAGACACTATTGACTAATGATACCAGGTTTTTACAAAATAGTTTTATGAATGAGTAAATGGAATACAGTTTTTTAAATGTTTCATCTTGGGTTGTTTAAGAGGAGTAAGGTGGGTAGAAATAAGAAAATAAAACTTTGCTAACTGTTTTCCTTTTTTTCAGATAGTTTTTGGAAACTTTGCCGAATGAAGTTTCAAGATAGAATTTCCATTGACCAAAGAAGAATTCAACCAGGACTAAAAATGCTGAATTCAAGATCAAAGTGACGCCTATAATACCACCGACGAAATTTACCATAGATTTGCTTTTAAAGTTCAGGATTAGTCAGCAAGGAAATAACAATGGTTTTATCAGAAATTAAGGAATATTAGAATGTTTAAAATCCTCTTTTTCTTAAATTTTGGGTGGTGGTGCTGTCAGTACACTGTAGGCATTACTTGGGTAGGTCTTCGTAATGTCCTTTCGCCCCTTAGATGCACTCTTGTAGATGGACTAGGTTGTTAGTTTTCCACTTCACCTCCGGTCCCACATTATTTCATTCACGGTTCCACGTCTACTTCAACTTCTGTCCCACATTCATCTACGGTTCCACGTCTTGCCCTATACAGTAATTCATCTAGGAGGATTTCCCGCCTGCTGTCGGGTTCTAAGGCACAATTTCATATCAATGTTTCTCTCTCTCTCTCTCTCTCTCTCTCTCTCTCTCTCTCTCTCTCTCTCTCTCTCTCTCTCTCTCTCAATGGCCCAGTCAATTTTATTGATAAACCTCTCGAAAGTTTTAAATCTGAGCAGGAATAAAAAATAAAGGATTGCCATATCTGTACCCAGTATGTAGCTACGTCTTAATCCCAAAGTTTGTTGTATTAAAAATCTATAACTAGGAATTATTTAAAATATATTTTTTTCCTTGAATCTTAATCTTAAGAGAAAATTGTTCCTCATACGTCAAGGATCTTTTACTTTTCCCTTCAGTCTTCCTCAAATTAGTGTAAACTCCTCCAGACGTTCACTGTTAGATTTTTCGATGGTTTCCCGTAGTGTGCTTTCTCAATGTTCCCATCCCATAAAATGGGCCTTAACTAGTCAAATAAAATTTATCTAAATGTAGTTTCAATATTGTAGCTCTCAAATAGCCCAAACTGAAGGTTTAGCTCAAGTTCACTGATGAATTGCTGAATACTGAGTAGATGAAATAAGCTTTTTTTTGTATAGCCTATTTAACGAATCTTCTTAAACATCTAGAGCTTCCTATTAAATTTCTATCGGCCAATTCTTATGATCCAGAATAGTTTAAGGAGCACTAAAATCCAGTAAGATTAAAATAACTTTACAACCAATATTTTTCAATTTCTTATCCAGAATAGTTTAAGGAGTACTAAAATCCAGTAAGATTAAAATATCAGCATTACAACCAATATTTTTAATGTGTTAATTTCAACTTTTAAATGCCTGATATTTGGTATCTTGAGTAACTATTTCCTTTTAATAGCATCATCTTAAGTAACATGCCTTTTTAACAGCATCCCTCCTTAAGGAACTTATACTGTAGAGCCTTTTAAATAGCCTCCTCTCATTCAGTAACTTTTTCTCTTTTGAAATTCTATTTTCAATTCTTCGTGATGTGTTGTAAACCTTAGCAATAATAGGTCTCTAGTGGTAGTATTGGCCATAAGATTTTTTCCAATTTCTTGCATTACCACTTTAACATAACCTTATAGATATCAAGTAGAAACATGGGGCTTTCCGAAATTTCATTTTCAAAACATTCTTTTATTACTTGTAGTGAATATGAACTGAGATAGGTGTCAAGAATATTGAAAAACCCCTAATGCCTTTTTGAAAGTCATGATTCAGTTTCCAACATAACTCCAAATATCCATTGAAACAATTCCTAATATTATAACTCCAATATTAAAATATATTTTTTGGTATAGTTCAATTTTGATTTTTTTCTAAGTTCAAGTTCAATTTCCTTTTTTTTCTAGGTTAAGGTTCCATGTAACACATTAAATTACTGAATCCTGTTTTAGGTATCATTGTAAAATGTCCCTACTATAAATTATATTTTAATTCTAAAACTCCATTTTGTCGACCTTATTTCAAAATTTTACTTTTTGTCCAAACTATTCAAACTTGTATAGGAAAAAGTTTTGTTTTTGGCCTAGCCTCCCAAAAAAACATTCAACTAAAGTAACCATGACCTCAATTTACAAACTATCTTAATTTTGAAAGTAACTCGATTATCTTAATTTGGAAGGAACTCGATTATCTTAATTTGGAAGGAACTCGATTATCTTAATTTGGAAGGAACTCGATTATCTTAATTTGGAAGTAACTCGATTATCTTAATTTGGAAGTAACTCGATTATCTTAATTTGGAAGTAACTCGATTATCTTAATTTGGAAGTAACTCGATTATCTTAATTTGGAAGGAACTCGATTATCTTAATTTGGAAGGAACTCGATTATCTTAATTTGGAAGGAACTCGTTTATCTTAATTTGGAATTAACTCGATTATCTTAATTTGGAAGTAACCTGAATATCTCCATTTAGAAAGTACAGTAACTCGATTATCTCCATTTAGAAAGTACAGTAACTCGATTATCACCATTTAGAAAGTACAGTAACTCGATTATCACCATTTAGAAAGTACAGTAACTCGATTATCTGAATTTAGAAAGTAACTCCATTATCTCAATTAAAAAAGTAACCTGATTATCTCAATTTAGAAAGTACAGTAACTCGATTATCTCAATTTAGAAAGTACAGTAACTCAATTATCTCAATTTAGAAAGTACAGTAACTCAATTATCTCAATTTAGAAAGTACAGTAACCCCATTGTCTCAATTTAGAAAGTCCCGAAACTCAGTCTCAATTTAGAAATTAACTGGATTATCTCGATTTAGATAAATTTATTTCCCACTACTAAGGAGTTTTAAGTAATGATTATCGGTGTTAGTAATATATCTGGAGCAATCATTATTTACAGAATGTAGGTATTTCTATAAGCAACATTGTCCCTTATCAGTCTACTCTACCATAATTCAAGGCAGGCAACTTAAAACTTGATAGTTTTCAACTAGACCATGTTTTACGATCTTGCTTAATTTTTACTATCAAATCCAAACAACTAACACAATGCCAGCCGAATTCTTCATAATGTAAAGCTTCAATCTCTCTCTCTCTCTCTCTCTCTCTCTCTCTCTCTCTCTCTCTCTCTCTCTCTCTCTCTCTAAATAAATAAATAAATACATTTACATCTTGTTAGTGATAACTATGTAATGGTTTTACTATTTTTAATTTGGTGTTAGTATGTAATAGATGTAATTGTTGAACACTTGTATGTTGTAATTCATGTACTGTATTTTGTTCAAATATTCCTTAATTTCTGTAATAAACTTTTGTTTTTAAATGTACCTTGATTATTACTTTGATCCTTCAGTGAAAGATGACCTGGTTTGAAATATTATCTGTATCTAGTTTACACAAGTTACTGTAAACTGAGTACCTTAAAGATTATAATTTATAGTTAAAAATTTAAAGGTAATAACGGCTAGTCAATCTTAAGTTAAAAAGTAAAATTGCTGAGGAACCTTCATAAAAAGTTATCTTTAAACTCAGGATGAATTGAAACTTTTTGACAAGAGAAATGTAGAAGCACTTAAACTTTTAAATTTCATATCAAATTAGGATTAGGATTATTCAATTTTAGTTTTATAAAGTTTAAAGACAATTCTAAGGGAATTTTTTAAGTTGGTTGATACTTTTTTTTTTTATTTTTAATACAAAAATTTAATGTTTAACTTAGTTTGAGTCTAGTACTATTTCGTAACTTACAAAATAATTTCAAACTATTGTGTTAAAACCGCTTTACTTAAAAGAAACCCTTAATAAATCTATAATCGAAATGTGTAAGAAAATTTTGAATAAAGAACTAACCATTATGGGGTAGATGGTTTATCATGATTCTTTAAATACATAGGTATTTAAAAAAAATAATTATGAAAGTGTACCCCATAATGGTTAATAATGCTTTACCAAAATATGAAGTTATACATTTACATTATGGTGTTAGTAAGGTTTTTTTTTAGTAAAGCGGAGTTATTATTCTCTCAATGGTTCAAGAATTTTTTATAAGTTAGAATATAATTTGCATATGTCTATTATATAATTTTAATTTATTTTTGTCAAGTATGAAAAGGGTTCAAGTGACTTGTCAATTTATTTTTTATAAATTCTTTATAACTTTGTAATTTTTGGGTAAATAAAAAAAAACCAAATCTACGGACGCTCTTTTAATTAGATTTTAACACCAAAAATTTTAAAGCAGAACCTGGTTAAATGATATAAAGGGTAAATAAAAAAAAATATTTAAAGTTTTTTCAACATTGCATTGACCCCAGGGAGGAGAGTGGGTACCTCCAGGAGGTGGTAACCAAGCCAATGCCATTCATTGGTAGCACAGGGACCAAAAGTCTGAACGTTGTAATATGGAAGTCAAGAGTTGGTTGTCATGGAAACTGAATGAGAGAGAAAACACATTTGGTAATTTTCCTCGAAGTTCAGTCAGTTTTCTTTGTAATTGCTGGAGGTTTGGTCCGTTTTCTGTTTATGGAATGCTATGCAGGAGTGTTTCCAGTAAGGATTTACTTAGAAAACGGGAGATGGGAGACTTCTTTTCATCAGAATCTGTTAGATTTTGGTTTCACAAGAACTATATAGTATGAATTATTATAGTTTACCCTCAAATATCTTAGCTAAACGTTTTCTTTAGAAGGAAGTCTTGTATAAATTGGCTCAAACATAAGGGGGTTAAATTTTCATTTTCTTTGAATTTTATTTAGTATAACTAATATTTTCTGGAAATAACTTCAAAGTAACCCTTACCCCAATGTCTCATGAAAACTTGCATTTTTATCTTCTAGTTACGATTTTCGTATAATTTATCAGTTTGACAAATTCGGACATAGCTACAGTTTTTTCAGCAAAAAATGATTTAACGGTAAATATCAGAAACTTTAAAACTTTTACTTTAGGAAATCTATCAAATTTAGTGAAAACATGAAATTTAGTGAACTTCGAGCGTATGACATTTTCTATTTGTGCTTATTTTCATTAATTACACGTCTTTACCAATTAATTTCCTCAAGTGAATTAACTAAAGTTACATCATATGTTTCTCCAAATTTGATAACTAAAAATTCCTCGTTAGCAAAGTGATGTAATAACATTAAATTTAACCTGATTTGAATTAAGTTTATCGAGAGCTTTAATAATGAAGTTCCTATTTGAACTTAAATGGATGTAAAAATTAGATATAAAAGAGCTTGAAATGCCAAATCTTTAAAGATAGAAATTCAGTGACCAAAATGACATGGAATTTGAATTTAAAGATTAAAAATTATTAATTTGCCAGTTGCAAAGATTGAAAATTGCTATTTTGCCAGTTAAAAAGATTGAAAATTACTAATTTTCCAGTTTTAATGATTAGAAAGTACTAATTTGCCAGTTTTAAAGATTAAAAATTACCAATTTGCCAGATCTAAAGATTAAAAATTACCAATTAGCCAGTTACAACGATTAAAAATTACTAATTTTCCAGTTTTAAAGATTAAAAATTACTATTTTGCCAGTAACATTCTCACCGAATGCCTTATAAAGAGGGTCAAATTAAAGCACCAAGAAACATTTAAGAAACTTTTAATATTTATTCAAGAATTTACAAGCCATCCTTAAATCTTACAAAGTACACAGTTCATTCCATGACGCCAGGCTCTACCAGCTCCTCCAAAAGCAGACAAATAACACAAACGCCCAGATCGTCTCGGATAATTGAGCATCAATCCGTGTACGTGATTGAGTCGGGTAAAGAGGAGGAGACATGCAGCGAATGTTCTTTCTATCCTTACTTCCGCCTCCAGCAGGATAGCCAAATCGTACCGAGGTCAACCTTCTACTGCATGTGGACCACCAGGCCAATTTTTAGGTTTCTGTAGTATGAAGGTTCTCCAATTGGTATTCTATTGCCTAGATTTTATTTATTTCTATTTTAATAACGGAAATTTTAAAATATTGATTTAGAAAATAAATCTCATTTTAATAATGGAGTTTTTATTCTATTGCCAAGATTTTAATTATTTCAATTCTAATAACAGAAATTTTAAGATATTGATTTAAAAAATAGATCTCATTTTAATAAAGTTTTTGATTAATTTAAACATTCCAAAAACGAAAATTTTAATATATTTAATCTTAAAAATAATTTCATTTTAATAATAAACAATTTCAAACATTTCAATAAAACATTTAATTTATATTATAAAAATTAAATTTTGATAATAAAGATTCTAATTTAAAAATACTTCTATTAAAAATTTCAATAATTTTGATTCCAGAAATTTAATTTTAATCATTTCAGTCGTTTTAATTCTATCTTCTATGGCTGTATCCGAGTTATGAGTGGGTATGAATGTTAAAAAGTCTACTATCTATAATCTCCTAATATTAATAAAAGTTTGAAAGGACAATATGAATGCCATTTCCAGTAATATAATTTTTTCCCACAACTACTTATTCAAAGTGAAATTATAGCTATTTCATCACTACATAAAATAATTTCTTGAAATTCTTCAGTATATCAATTTCCTGCTACTGAAATTGTATGATGCCCCAATTTTCCTTATATTACAGTATAATCTACTGTTCTAAATAATTATTCAGCTTAAAATCCCCATGTTACAGAGAGAGAGAGAGAGAGAGAGAGAGAGAGAGAGAGAGAGAGAGAGAGAGAGAGAGAGAGAGAGAGAGAGAACTTACTACAAATGCTTTTTAGACTAAGAAAAAATGAAATATCTTCTAGGCATTTAACGAAAAATATGCTTAGTTTTTACAAAATTTTATTACTGGGTCTAGAATTCGATTAATAAAAACCTTAATACACTATATTTCTCAAAAACAAAGTTCTATTTACAGAAAGTTATAAAATTAGATTTACTGACAGCAATATAGCAACGATTGCAAAATTTTTCGTATTTTGTATTGCGATAAAATGCGCAATGCTTCGATTATCAACTAACCTACTATCAGATTGTCTATATAAAGCCTTGAATGTAAAGTTAGACTGATGTATTTCGGTACGTAAGGCTGGGCAGAGATTAAATAGAATTTGAGGTGCGAGAAACAATGCGCTTACGTGAAATGTTACTCCTAAAAGAAATATTTATAGTAAGATTTTGATGCTTAAAACCTATCAGTCATCGCTAATTTTTTCAAGCTCGAGAAACTGAAATGGTAAACTCAATCAAGAGCTAATGATTATGTACCTTGGGTATATATTTTAAGGGTTTTATCAAAATTAAGTATAGTTGTTAAAATTTATCACGGTATATTTCTAGACAAATCTATCACGGTATATTTCTTGTCAAATCTATCACGGTATATTTCTTGTCAAATCTATCACGGTATATTTCTTGTCAAACCTATCACGGTATATTTCTTGTCAAATCTATCAAAGTATATTTCTTGTCAAATCTATCAAGATATATTTCTTGTCAAATCTATCAAGGTATCGTTCTTGTCAAATCTATCAAGATATAATTCTTGTCAAATCTATCAAGGTATAGTTCTTGTCAAATCTATCAAGATATAATTCTTGTCAAATCTATCAGGGTATAATTCTTGTCAAATCTATCAGGGTATAATTCTTGTCAAATCTATCAGGGTATAATTCTTGTCAAATCTATCAGGGTATAATTCTTGTCAAATCTATCAGGGTATAGTTCTTGTCAAATCTATCAAGGTATCGTTCTTGTCAAATCTTTCAAGATATAGTTCTTGTCAAATCTATCAAGGTATAGTTCTTGTCAAATCTATCAAGGTATAGTTCTTGTCAAATCTATCAAGGTATAGTTCTTGTCAAATCTATCAAGGTATAGTTCTTGTCAAATCTATCAAGGTATAGTTCTTGTCAAATCTATCAAGGTATAGTTCTTGTCAAATCTATCAAGGTATAGTTCTTGTCAAATCTATCAAGGTATAGTTCTTGTCAAATCTATCAAGGTATAGTTCTTGTCAAATCTATCAAGGTATAGTTCTTGTCAAATCTATCAAGATATAGTTCTTGTCAAATCTATCAAGGTATAGTTCTTGTCAAATCTATCAAGATATAGTTCTTGTCAAATCTATCAAGGTATAGTTCTTGTCAAATCTATCAAGGTATCGTTCTTGTCAAATCTATCAAGATATAGTTCTTGTCAAATCTATCAAGGTATAGTTCTTGTCAAATCTATCAAGGTATCGTTCTTGTCAAATCTATCAAGGTATCGTTCTTGTCAAATCTATCAAGGTATCGTTCTTGTCAAATCAACCAAGGTATAGTTCTTGTCAAACCTATCAAGGTATATTTCTCGTCAAATCTGTAAGTTGCAGTTCTTATCAAACCTATCAAGGTATATTTCTCGTCAAATCTATAAGTTGCAGTTCTTATCAAACCTATCAAGGTATATTTCTAGTCAAACCTATCAAGGTATATTTCTAGTCAAACCTACCAAGGTATATTTCTCGTCAAACCTACCAAGGTATATTTCTCGTCAAATCTACCAAGGTATCGTTCTTGTCAAATCTACCAAGGTATCGTTCTTGTCAAATCTACCAAGGTATCGTTCTTGTCAAATCTACCAAGGTATCGTTCTTGTCAAATCTACCAAGGTATCGTTCTTGTCAAATCTACCAAGGTATCGTTCTTGTCAAATCTACCAAGGTATCGTTCTTGTCAAATCTACCAAGGTATCGTTCTTGTCAAATCTACCAAGGAATAGTTTATAAAATTTATCAAGGTAGAAATTTAAATTAGTCAGGACGAGAAACTTATCCTACAATGAGGTAGTTTAATGTCTAAGTTCTTTGCCAAATTTAGGCTTCCATAAATGGACAATTATTTTAAAATTTAAAATATTCAACTTGAAGATTTCACCACAGTTTTGTTAAATTTCATGTGAAATATATTGAGACATTTGTATAAGCGAACAATAAAAGTAAGGTAGAGTTAAGTATAAATGAAAAATTGGAAAAACAAGCTAATAATACGGAAAAGGAGTTTAAGATATGGGAAAAGGTAGTTGAAAATACGGGAAAAAGGAGAGTTGTAAATACAGGAAAAGTAGAGTTGAAATTACGGGAAAAGTTGAAAATACGGGAAAAGTAGAGTTGAAAATGCGAGAAAATCTTAAAATTACGGGAAAAGTAAAAGTTGAAAATACTGGAAAATTTAGTCGAAAATACAAGAAAAAGTTGAAAATATGGAAAAGACGAGAAGCAAATAGAGGAATTTGAATATCAGGAATATCAGTAAATATTTCGTTGTATCAATTTTCAATATTTATTTTCTAATTGATATAAAGACGTTTTTACAATAAGTACAATACTATCTAATTCAACGATAGCTGTCTTTCACATACAACACCAGAAATATGTAGACTAATCACATCAGGTTACATAAATAACTAGGCAGGCAATGATATATGAAATACCCCTAACTTCCCTAACAAACAAGCCAGTTGTTTACTTGTACAATGTTCAAATAAATTACATTGTCGAGATTTAATGCCGTGAAAAATTACCTATCTTGGTTATTGCACTGAAGCTCATTTCTCGTTTATTCTTTTAGCTGTTATGCCAGAGCAACAAACCGGAGCTATTTTTTCGTGAAACTCAGTTTACGAGAGAGAGAGAGAGAGAGAGAGAGAGAGAGAGAGAGAGAGAGAGAGAGATTCCACAATAGTTAGCTATCCATGTTTCATGGTTTATATATCCTCGTTGACAGTAGGCTGGTTATAAGAACTAAGTATTAACTATTTCAAATGAGCTACAAGTAAAAGTAATGGCGTTTTAAGAATACTAGTTAAGTTCTAGGTAATGACCAAAGATAGAGCAATTGAGGATTAAGCAGCTCACAAAATACAAAAACTGAAACGCAGGGCTACAGTAAAATACTTTGGTACCCTTTTCTCTTACTGCAATAGAACTTTTGAAACCTGTTTAAAAATGTGACAATGAGAAAACTAAAAAATTACAGAAAAGTTCAGAAAAGTTCAGAAAAAAATTCAGAATAACTAAAAAGTCCGTAGGGACGATATGGATCGGAATAATTTGCGATGGTAAACTAATAAAAAACGTAACAATGTGCTGGAAAAGCATTTTAAAAAGGGTTTATTTTCTAGAATTCATAATTGAAAAATGTATAACCCACTTATGAATAAAAAATAATATTTAGCTAAGATTAACTTGACAAAATAATGTGCTGGAAGAGCATATAAAAAGAGAGAGAGGGGGGGTCCTTAAAGATCTCCTGAAAAATGTATGTAAAGCAGTTATGAATTTAAAAAAAAAAAAAAACACTAGAAATTTAACAAGTCTGAACCACTGGCAATGAAATAAATTTATTATATGCGCAGGCAACAAAAAGTAATATGATATTCCTTATAATTGAACTGGTGTTTGTTACCGCTTTAGAATATAATTTTTCTAACTAAAGATGTGATTTTTTTTTAATAACCTACTGTAAATATCAAGTCATAACTCATGCATCGTAAGATTTAAGGTTACCTTCAGAAAAACAACAATAAATATATCGAGAGAATTATAACTAAGCCAAAACTATTAAGAAATTAATTTATAATCCCTGAAGCGAATGAGAGAGAGAGAGAGAGAGAGAGAGAGAGAGAGAGAGAGAGAGAGAGAGAGAGAGAGAGAGAGAGAGAGAGAGAGAAAAAAAAAATTCCCTTAGGGGTTAGGACCAAAACAAAACTTTAGGTTGTGAACATTACGAAAAACTATGGAATCAACTTTAACGAAACTTGGTGGATAAGAATGAGTTAATAGTTGTGAAAATGGAAATCAGTAGGTGTAAGTTACTAGATTGTTAAAAACCGGGAATAATTAAATAGGTTTTAAATAGGTAATATTGGAAGATTTTTTTTGCTTACACACGTACATAATACTAAAGCCTGATTCCTTTGAATTCTATATATAAATACTTTTTTTTGAAGCAAGACATTGTAGATATATCTTTGAAAACTAAAATAAAAATCAAATTTAGAATTATTTAATTTTCAATAGTTTGATTTAGTAGTCTTAATAGCTACATCTTTAATGACATTATATTTCATTAAATCGAAATAGATTATCTTTAATTATATCTAATTCTGAATTAATTGGTGTAAGTTTTCAATGGCAAATTTAATTACTAAATCTCAATAGCTGCATCTTCAATGACATTAAATCTAAATTAAATAGATTTTCTTTTGACATAAATCTTATTGGTCTGGCTATGAACCTGACAATTTTCCGTTAAATCAATTCCTAATGTAAATTTGACACTCGCTACCTTTCAACCATCTCAATTTTATTCAAAAACTCTTAAAATCTTGACGATAGAATACCAATGGAGAATTTCACACTTCAGACACTAAATATGGACATTGTGGTTTTTTATTCCTTCTTTATTTCACGTACAGTCGTTGATACACAATTCAGACGAAATGGGAACATTTGTGCTACAAGCTGGTACCCCCTTTTAGAGGAGCCAGAGTGTCTTAAGGCGTAACAAAAAGTCCTGTGACGAGACAAAGGATAACTTCATGGGCCTACCCATAAACAAGTTTCTTTCAAGGGGAGTAACTTTTAGCTTCAAACATTTGGTAAGATATATGGCAACTTATTCTTATCAATAGTTTTAGGAAAAACATACGTTATTAAGCAAGTTTGGCAAGATAAGTGGCATCTTATTTTTATCAATACAACTTTTGGAAAAAAATACTCGTGATTAAACTAAGTTTGGCAAGATACGTGGAAACTTATTTATATTAATATAGTTTTTTGGAAAAACACTACTCGTGATTATGCAAGTTTGGAAAGATACGTGGCAACTTCTTAGTAATATAGTTTTGGGGAAAACGTGGCAACTTATTCTTAGTAATAGTTTTTTGGAAAAACATTACTCGTGATTAAGCAAGTTTGACAAAAGATACGTGGCAACTTATTATCAATATAGTTTCTGGAAAAACATATGATTCGTTATCAAACAAGTATTTAGCAAGCACTTATAGAAAACTAAAAGGCAACTTCCAAGCATGATGATTACAATATCTTAATTAACAATAATTTTCACGTATATCTTAAATTGCTACAATGCTATAAAATCAAGTATTTGATTCGAACTTTTCTAGAACTTTTCTAAATCGTAACTATAAAGTAAAGATGCAGAGTTTTTCATGATCCGTTAAAGTGTTACTTCAAGTCTATTTTCAGAATATATTAGTTTAGATATCGTTCAAAGAAAATGGGACACTTATCCCTATTTTAACACCAATTTATACAATTTTTCATTTTAAAGAAAATATTTTGCTAAAATATGAGGATAAACTACAATTCATACAATAATAGTTCTGGTAAAACAAATCTTAGTCACATCTACGCAAGTCTCCCATCTCCCGTTTTCTAAGTAAACACTTATAGGAAACACTCCTGCATACCATTCCATAAACAGAACACGGACCAAACCTCCAGCAATTACAAAGAAAACTGACTGAACATCGAGGAAAACTATCAAATGTGTTTTCTCTATCATTCAGTTTCCATGACAACCAACTCATGACTTCCATATTACAACGTTCAGACTTTTGGTCCCTGTGCTACCAATGAATGGCATTGGCTTGGTTACCACCTCCTGGAGGCACCCACTCTCCTCCCTGGAGCCAATGCAATGCTGGCCTGGAGGCTTTTATTTTCTTTTTTCTTTCCAATTACAGTAGTACAGACATTAAAAACAAATACAGACATTGAGAACATAATACATTTAAAGTAACAATGACACTTTTATAAGGCTATTTTACAAGTTTCCATTTGGCTATCGAGAAATTTCTTTTACTTGAAGCTGGGAGAAATTTGGTGTTTAAGGTTCATGAACAGCTACATTATCTGTAATGGCAAAGATCAAAGATATCAAAGAAAATAAGATTAAAATGGTGTTTAATCCACCCGACTGACCTAACTTTAGGGGAAACAATAGAATTACGAATCGGGTTAAGGAGACGTGGATAGCCCTCGAGTCAAAAACGAGGAAATTATATATATAAAAATACATGCTACCAGTTAGCACCTAGGCTAGTGAGAAGTAAAGAGCAATGATATAAGCAACAATGATTAAGCAACAATGACTGCCTAGTATTAGCAAAGAGAAATCCAAAAGAATATCATCCGAGTAGACAACAAAATTTACTTTCAAGTTGAGAAAAATTGTCTTGGCGTGAAGCCACTCAATGTTAGATTAACCCGCCATGCAAAAGAGAGAGAGAGAGAGAGAGAGAGAGAGAGAGAGAGAGAGAGAGAGAGAGAGAGAGATTCTTTAATTTAAGAGAATCTCAAAATACAGTAGGCCAATGAAGCTAAATTATTAAGGATAAAGAAAACTTGGATTTGTAAGCAACAATAAAAATAAGAGACTGCCAAGATAAGACAAAAGAAAATCTTTATATGTTCTGTTTTGGTTACAATTTAGTTAATGCACAAGATAATAAACTCAAAGCAAACCAGTTGGATGTAAAATTTATCTCTTAAATAACCTACAGCAAATTCTGCTGCCCATATAGGTAAAAACAATTGAAATTCAGAAGATTATTACTGAAAAGGACGAGAAATTTATCGTGGATAAAGGAACGTAAGCATGATCTGCTAGCTTACTTTTATGGTCCGAAATATTGACAATGGTTGGGACTGTAATAACTAACAACCCTTAAAATGAAAGTAATTTAATTTTTTACATTTCTAAATTATAGGAGGCAGATAAAAAAAATAAATGCAAGAAAATTTACTTTATAGTCAATATATGAATTCATAGTCTATGTATTGATTTATAGTCTAATTTATAGTCATTAATTTATAGTTATATTAATTTATAGTTATATAATTATTTATATTTATATATTGATTTAATAGTCCATGCATTAATTTATAGTCCATGCATTAATTTATAGTCGATGTATTAATTTATAGTCCATGTATTATCTTTTTTAAATATTTTATTTTAATATTTCATTACTTAATATAGTTAATTTCCTTTCGTCACTGGGCATTTTTCCCTGTTGGAACCCTTGGGCTTATAGCATCTTGCTTTTCCAACTAAGATTGTAGCTTTGCTAATAACAATAATAGTAAAAATAGTTCAAAAGCATTATACATGGATAGCAATCGCAAAAAATTACCTTTGATACGAATAATGAAACTAAATTTGAGTATACAAGTTAGTTTAGAACAATGGTGGTGGTACCGATTACATTAATGTTATTAAACCTTGCAAGTAAAAACATTCTTGAATGTGTGATGAGGGTGGATATATTTATATTGTCGATTTAAAAAACTAAAATCTATTATAGAACGACCCAAAGATCATCTCCAAATAATTGTTTGTGAAGACAGAAAAAGAATACTTTAGGGTTCCTTCTAGAGTCCTAATTAAGACTAAACAGTTAAATGAAAGTATACAGAAAATGGTAAATATTAAAAGACTTAGGTCAGTATACCAAAGGCATGGAAAAAAGGGGGAAAAGTGAGAAAAAGGGAAAAGGGAAAAGGAAAAAAGTCAAAGGAAAAAAGTCAAAGGAAAAAGGGGAAAAAGGGGAAAAAAAGGAAAAAGGAAAAAAAGGAAAAAGGGGAAAAAAAGGAAAAAGGAAAAAAAGGAAAAAGGAAAAAAAGGAAAAAGGAGAAAGAGGAAAAAGGAGAAAGAGGAAAAAGGAGAAAGAGGAAAAAGGAAAAAAAGGAAAAAGGAAAAAAAGGAAAAAGGAGAAAGAGGAAAAAGGAGAAAGAGGAAAAAGGAGAAAGAGGAAAAAGGAGAAAGAGGAAAAAGGAAAAAGGGGGAAAAAAGAAAAAAGAAAAAGGATAAGGAATAAACTTAAGAAAAAATGGAAAAAAAAAATAAAGATTATGGGTTTGAAGTAACTTAATGTGGCTTAAAACTTCTAATATTCTCACTAAAGTATGTTAAATTCTTTTTCAAAACTGATAACTTTAAATCTTATGATAACCCATCAGGGCCAAAGGGAAACTTAAACAAAATATAGCATTAAACATGACAACTATAACATGAAATATAGCCAAATGGAAACTTGCAAACAAAATATAGCATTGAACATAATACACAAATATGACAATAGACAAATATGACATAATAAATGGATCTCATCTGGAAACCATAATGCTGACCGTGACAAATTTCCATGATTTATAAAAATTTAGCGAAAAATCCTATAAGTGTTTCATTAGGAAAAACGTCTTTACATAGTTCAGAATATAAAACGAAAAACAAAATATCAACTGATTAATTTAAGAGATTTAATTATAATAGCCATTAGACATTTGATAAATCTAATTTAACTGAGTAACTAATTTATCATAGATCTTAAGTACAATACATAAAACTCCTTAAAAACAGAACTGATAACTATAGTTATTATTTACTGAGGTGTAAATAATTCCTTTCAAAACTTAATTTCACATAAGTGGAACTAAAACTTCCTACTGTTTTGAAGCTTGAATTATAAAGTAATTATTTCAAACCTTAAAAAAGTTCCTATTCTGAAACTAAGTAATGGTTATGTTAATTATCGTCTTTATTTCAAATCTAGAAAAGTTCCTATTATTCTGAAACTAAGTTTACGTTAATTATTGTAGTCTTGCTTATGCTTAAAAGCTTATTATTTCAACTGAGAAGTTAAAATAAAAGTCCCTATTTATATATAGTGTGAAATGGTAACATCAATTATTCTTAGTCTGAAATATTTCAGTAATATTTCCTAATAATTTCTAGTCTGAAATGCTGAAGTATCATTTCCTAATCATTTCTAGTTCGAAATGTTGAAGTAACATTTCCTAGTCATTTCTAGTCTGAAATGTTGAAGTAACATTTTCTAATCATTTCTAGTCTGAAATATTTTAGTAACATTTTCTAATTTCTAGTCTGAAATGTTTTAGTAGCATTTTCTAATTATTTCTAGCTGAAATGATGAATTAACATTTCCTAATATCTGGTTGAAATGTCACATTTTCTTATTTCTAGTCTGAACTGAAGTAACAATTTATAAGTATTTCTAGTCTGAAACGTTAAGTAATATTGCCCAGCTATTGGAATACACTAAAAAATCTAAGCTATCTTTAATATGAAAGTGAAATTCATAATTTTTCTCAAAGCTGATTACTTAAGAAAAATATCTAGAGACCCATATTTACAAATTTGTATAAAACAATCTTATAAATAAGGAAAAATTCTCAGATTGTTCAAATACCTTTTTCAAATATGTAATTATTCACTCATAATGCATGTAAAATAGAAATAACTAACAACAAATGCAATATTACTTCAAGTGACCTGAATCATTACACGAGGTGGAAACATAAGGAATCCAGATGAGATTTTAAAGTTTGTCCCAGCATTAAGATATTCCATAATAGTGAAACTTCAATAAAAATTTATTAAAACGATTGAGACTAAGTTGGCCGTCTATCTATGATATTGTAAACAGGCATTTCGTAGTTGTGAATTAGAAGAATTTTACTTCAACAAAACTAAAACTACTCATGTTACCAAGTGTTTTATATCAAATTTAAAAATTTCTTGAGACAATTCTACAGCGTTGAGTTTTAAACATACCTGGTTTTCATTTTTTACCAGTAAATATAGAAATTGAAATTTAATTACCAAAACTAGTACAACATCCTATTCATAAATTAAAATTAATTCACGTTCAACTTCAAATGAAATAAAAACTTTCAAACTCTTACTTTGATCCGGAAATTATTTAAAATGAAATAACTATATAAGATTCTATCTAGAAAAATTAATTTTGTAATTAGCGTAAGCTACACGAAAAAATATATTCTTTTAAAGTAACCACTAGTTTAAAGTTAATTATCTACATATATCTGATTTATCAAAAGATCTAATGTCTCACTTTTTTCATTCGATGATTTTTCCTTTTCTCAAATTTAGTAAATTATGAAATCAGTAGGAATATCTTAATAAAGGGATAGCATTCTTATACATATCAAAATTATAATTCATATAATATCAGATTAAGTAGAAAAATTATTTTCACAGATTAATTATTTTTGCAAAATTTGACTGAATGACTAAGCACTAGGAAGTTTAATAGCTATTGCTTTTAAGAGCCATTGAAATAAGATTTAAATAATTCAACAATTGATATAAAGCTTCAGAGTTTTCTCCAATTTCAATCTTATTTTTAAAGTAAAAACATTAACATCAGTCATCTAAAAATAAATAATTCAGTTCCAAATTGATTTTAAACTAAGTTGAAATAGAGTATTCCCATTAAATTATATTTTCAAAAAGATTAGAATTTAAATTGTGCTTTCAAGATATACTATAGTTAACAAAATGATGCTCATTTAATTAAGTTTCAGAAAATTATGTTCAAACCAATATAACTGATATGTGCATAATGGAATTATTGGGACGCAGTGAATGAGTGGTATAATGTCCTAGATTGATTGAAGAATGACCCAAGACTGATAGATATTTCACAGAATAGGACAATCTACGTCATAAGACAATCTGAGCGAGTGCTATAACTTCAAAGAACTAACATGAAGTCTACCATATCCTAAGAGGTTACCAAGTGTTGCAATTTCACTGAGATTTAATCTACGAGTAATGATTGCTTCCATTCCATATATGAAATTAAATCCATGACCCTTGAATAATTATAGTTCCACTGAATAAGACTACTCCATGACCCGAGTTAATGCTATAATTAAATCCATAGCCTCTCACCTGAACTAATTAAGTTGTAATTTCATAGATTTAGAGGTCTAACATGACACTAAGGTTCAAGTCCATGATCTAAGCAGCAGAGTTAATGAGGTATAATTTCACAATAAGATTAAGTCCATGACCACCTAAGCCTGCGTTAATTAGCACAATTTCACAAAAACAATGACCTAAGCCTGAGTTAATGACGTCTAATTTAAGATTATATGTACCCACTAAACCTGACTCAATGACCATGAATTTCACAATGAAAAAAATTACCTAAGCTTGATTTAATGATTTTATAATATCAGAAAAAAATATTAAATCTATGACCTATGCTCGAGTCAAATCTATAATTTCACAAGATTAAAGCCCATGACCTAAGCCTGAGTTGAGATCTATAATATCACAAGATTAAAGCCCATGACCTAAGCCTGAGTTGAGATCTCTAATATCACAAGATTAAAGCCCATGACCTAAGCCTGAGTTGAGATCTCTAATATCACAAGATTAAAGCCCATGACCTAAGCCTGAGTTGAGATCTCTAATATCACAAGATTAAAGCCCATGACCTAAGCCTGAGTTGAGATCTATAATATCACAAGATTAAAGCCCATGACCTAAGCCTGAGTTGAGATCTATAATATCACAAGATTAAAGCCCATGACCTAAGCCTGAGTTGAAATCTATAATTTCACAAGATTAAAGCCCATGACCTAAGCCTGAGTTGAGATCTCTAATATCACAAGATTAAAGCCCATGACCTAAGCCTGAGTTGAAATCTATAATTTCACAAGATTAAAGCCCATGACCTAAGCCTGAGTTGAGATCTCTAATATCACAAGATTAAAGCCCATGACCTAAGCCTGAGTTGAGATCTCTAATATCACAAGATTAAAGCCCATGACCTAAGCCTGAATTGAGATCTATAATATCACAAGATTAAAGCCCATGACCTAAGCCTGAGTTGAAATCTATAATATCACAAGATTAAAGCCCATGACCTAAGCCTGAGTTGAAATCTATAATATCACAAGATTAAAGCCCATGACCTAAGCCTGAGTTGAGATCTCTAATATCACAAGATTAAAGCCCATGACCTAAGCCTGAGTTGAGATCAATAATTTCACAAGATTAAAGCCCATGACCTAAGCCTGAGTTGAGATCTCTAATATCACTAGATTAAAGCCCATGACCTAAGCCTGAATTGAGATCTATAATATCACAAGATTAAAGCCCATGACCTAAGCCTGAGTTGAAATCTATAATATCACAAGATTAAAGCCCATGACCTAAGCCTGAGTTGAGATCTATAATATCACAAGATTAAAGCCCATGACCTAAGCCTGAGTTGAAATCTATAATTTCACAAGATTAAAGCCCATGACCTAAGCCTGAGTTGAGATCTCTAATATCACAAGATTAAAGCCCATGACCTAAGCCTGAGTTGAGATCTCTAATATCACAAGATTAAAGCCCATGACCTAAGCCTGAATTGAGATCTATAATATCACAAGATTAAAGCCCATGACCTAAGCCTGAGTTGAAATCTATAATATCACAAGATTAAAGCCCATGACCTAAGCCTGAGTTGAAATCTATAATATCACAAGATTAAAGCCCATGACCTAAGCCTGAGTTGAGATCTCTAATATCACAAGATTAAAGCCCATGACCTAAGCCTGAGTTGAGATCAATAATTTCACAAGATTAAAGCCCATGACCTAAGCCTGAATTGAGATCGATAATTTCACAAGATAAAAGCCCATGACCTAAGCCTCAATTGAGATCTATAATATCACAAGATTAAAGCCCATGACCTGAACCTGAGTTGAGATCTATAAATTCACAAGAATAAAGCCCATGACCTAAGCCTGAGTTGAGATCTATAAATTCACAAGAATAAAACCCATGACCTAAGCCTGAGTTGAGATCTATAATTTCACAAGATTAAAGCCCATGACCTAAGCCTGAGTTGAGATCGATAATATCACAAGATTAAAGCCCATGACCTAAGCCTGAGTTGAGATCGATAATATCACAAGATTAAAGCCCATGACCTAAGCCTGAGTTGAGATCGATAATATCACAAGATTAAAGCCCATGACCTAAGCCTGAGTTGAGATCTATAATTTCACAAGATTAAAGCCCATGACCTAAGCCTGAATTGAGATCTATAATTTCACAAGATTAAAGGCCATGACCTAAGCCTGAGTTGAGATCGATAATTTCACAAGATAAAAGCCCATGACCTAAGCCTCAATTGAGATCTATAATATCACAAGATTAAAGCCCATGACCTAAGCCTGAGTTGAGATCTATAAATTCACAAGAATAAAGCCCATGACCTAAGCCTGAGTTGAGATCTATAAATTCACAAGAATAAAGCCCATGACCTAAGCCTGAATTGAGATCTATAATTTCACAAGAATAAAGCCCATGACCTAAGCCTGAATTGAGATCTATAATTTCACAAGATTAAAGGCCATGACCTAAGCCTGAGTTGAGATCTATAATTTCACAAGATTAAAGCCCATGGCCTAAGCCTGAGTTGAGATCTATAATTTCACAAGATGAAAACATGACCTAAGCCCAAGTTGATGAGATCTGTAATGTCACAAAATTAAATCTGACCTAAGTTAATGAGGTCTATAATTTCACAATAAGAGTAAAGCCCACTAGCTATGCTCGAGTTATTGAGGTATCTAATTTCACATTCAGGTCTATGATCTAAGCTTGACTTGAAGTATGATTTCACAGAATAAGAGTTAATGAGGTCTATATTCATAGATTAAATCTGACCCAAGCCTAACTTAAAGAGATCAGCAAATTCAAAAAATGAGATTAAATATATGACCTAAACCTAAGATAAGATATTTTTTACAATATACCAATAAAATTGGTAAAATTATTTCACATTTCTTCTATTATTCATGGTGCAATAAATGACTGTTAGGTAGTCTTGTTTCCATGTGTAATTCCTGATATTCCTGCAGGGCTCCTGTTAGTCGACTTGTAGTTTTCTCTATTGTTGGTTTCTCTATGCAGTTCCTAAGAACAGAGACGAGCTTCAAGTTTTAGAGTCCATAATTTCGAACGGGATATTCCACCTGAAAAATTAAAAGCTTTATTAATGCCAACAATACAACCCGGAGATGCAAAGATATTTTGTAAATGCTATACAATAGTTTGATTGCTAGTGTGAAACGGTAATCTTACTGAAGTTAAAATTTTGGAAAACCTAGAAATATGGTTATGGAAATTTCAGGAATATTTCATAAATATAAATTGTTAATTGTTTTTATAACACTTAATACTATTGATTAAACAATAAAACAAACTACAAGAAGGCTGCAATAATTATTAAAATTCTCAATTAAAAGTCTTTATGCTAACCCACAACATTTATACACTGCTACAGTAGGTATTTGACATTCTATAATATATGGACTTAATTCAATCCTTCAAACACCAACTTGAAAGATTAGACAAAATAACAGTTTTTCCTCACCTTTCTAGTTTTTCCATGTTATTTGTCCCACATGATGTGCTCGAATTTTTCAACCATTTAGATAAGATTTTTCCAATTTGCCGTGTTGTGGATTCATAATATGTCATTTTGAAGATGGAGCATTTTTTTTCTGAAAGAAAAATTCACTATTAGAATCCTGTTATACACAAAGTTAATATTACTAAAATCAATCATTTCAATTAAAACATTAACATTTGTTCCTTACAGGAAATTTCCTAAATTTCATATTGAGTTAAGGGAAGCGAGTTTGAGGACTGAATCACAGGAAATTTCCTAAATTTCATATTGAGTTAAGGGAAGCGAGTTTGAGGACTGAATCATTGCTGTACTACAGTCCGTCCTCAGATGAAGCATATTAAGGCTTGAAAACATCATACATGTCAATCAGGCAGCTATCCAGAACCAAGTAAATTTAATTTTCACTTTATCCCATATATTCAGATTAATCTTCATCTTTTTATTTAACCCATAAATTGAGGAATATATCAAGATTAAAAATAGTATTTTAAGTAATTGTTATTTCATTGCTATACAAACTTATGTCCTTTGAAATAGGATAGGGCTTCAGCGCAAGGTGGAACCATCAATGAATAGTTTAAGGTGAAGTATGTTCGGTTTGAGTTCCAAGCCCAACCACCCACCAGAGTGCCCACCCACATTAGCTTAGTACCCAGCTTTAACTCACAGGTTGAAGCGGGACTACCTGCTGTCCATGCTTTTGAGAACACTTCGTAATAGAGAAAATAGATTGCAATCTATACCTTCATCCTACTGCACAATGGGAAGGACATCTCGCCTGTGACTGGTGAAAAACTATGTAACTGGGATAAAGATTTGCTAACAAACTCCAGAGAGTAGCTGCCTGTGGAAGATCTCCATACCTGCTATAGGAGGTAGTGTGAGACCCTCATTGGCCTCCTGTATGAGGTTTGTGATAGGTCCAGGTTAAAATATTCACCTGCAGCTGATTAAACAGTGGTCACCGTTACTAGAAATTCAGGATCTGCTAGCCTACACCGAAGGTATTGGTTGTCAGGCAAGCTCTATAACTTGGGTAACAATCTATAACCTCAGTGGTCTACTGAACTGAGAGGCTCACCAAGGATAAGGAACAGTCCTCCCAGGTCACGACAAGAACTGAGAAAGCAAGTACACATTCCATCTTCAAGTGGCATATAGTAAAGGAGCTCAATCTCTCCCAGAACTGCTCACCTGAAGCCGCTGTGCTGGCGGTTGCCGACTTGCCAGATTTGGTGTGCTTCCGGGGTCAGTTACAGTGAGAACTCACGAGAGGAGAGATAGTTCCTTAAGGATTTGTGATCAGTCTTTTTGAGTGATACAGCAACATCAGAATTGGAAGAGGAGGAAGAACTACCACCGCAAAGGTGTTATGGTCTGGGCAACCAGCAGGATGTGCAGGTCTGTCTGTTCCCCAGACCATAGCTTCCTCTGATGTAAAAAACTCTAAATATGGTTTTGTTACAATAGGAGCAATGGGAAAACTTCCTGCAACTGGAACCACAGCACCTAAAACTGGACCCACAGTGAAACTATTGTTAAAATGCGAACGTAGTAAGCCATGGCTAAACAAAAACCAGTTGAGAATATGATTAATTAGGTAATTAAATTAACACCAAAATACTAGCCTATTGGGTTAACGCTCATAGCGAAACTTGGCCCGCTTGCGAGAACAGAGCAGTGAAATTATGTTAAAATGCGAGCGTAGCAAGACATGGCAAAATAAAAACCAGTTAAGACTGATTACTTAGGTAATTAAATTAACACCGAAATACTAGCCCATTAGGCTAACGCTCGCGGCGCAACTTGGCCCGCTTGCCAGAACAGACCAGTGAAATTATGTTAAAATGAGAGCGTAGCAAGCCTTGGCCAAACAAAAACCAGTTGAGACTATGATTAATTAGGTAATTAAATTAACACCGAAATACTAGCCCATTGGGCTAACACTCGTAGCGCAACTTGGCCCACTTGCCAAAACAGACCAGTGAAATTATGTTAAAATGCGAGCATAGCAAGCCATGGCCAAACAAAATCCAGTTGAGACTGATTAATTAGGTAATTAAATTAACACCCAAATACTAGCCCATTGGGCTAACGCTCGCAGCGCAACTTGGCCCGCTTGCCAGATCAGAGCAGTAAAATTATGTTAAAATGCGAACGTAGCAAGCCTTGACCAAACAAAAACCAGTTGAGACTATGATTAATTAGGTAATTAAATTAACACCGAAATACAAGCCTATTGGGCTAACGCTCGCAGCGCAACTTGGCCCGCTTGCCAGAACAGAGCAGTGAAATTATGTTAAAATGAGAGCGTAGCAAGCCTTGGCCAAACAAAAACCAGTTGAGACTGATTAATTAGGTAATTAAATTAACACCGAAATACTAGCCTATTGGGCTAACACTCGTAGGGCAACTTGGCCCACTTGCCAGAACAGAGCAGTAAAATTATGTTAAAATGCGAGCGTAACAAGCCATGGCCAAACAAAATCAAGTTGAGACTGATTAATTAGGTAATTAAATTAACACCGAAATACTAACCCATTGGGCTAACGCTCGTAGCGAAACTTAGCCCGCTTGTCAGAACAGAGCAGTGAAATTATGTTAAAATGCGAGCGTAGCAAGCCATGGCCAATCAAAAACCAATTGAGACTGATTAATTAGGTAATTAAATTACCACCCAAATACTAGCCCATTGGGCTAACACTCGTAGCCCAACTTGGCCCACTTGCCAAAACAGACCAGTGAATTTATGTTAAAATGCGAGCATAGCAAGCCATGGCCAAACAAAATCCAGTTGAGACTGATTAATTAGGTAATTAAATTAACACCCAAATACTAGCCCATTGGGCTAACACTCGTAGCACAACTTGGCCCACTTGCCAAAACAGACCAGTGAATTTATGTTAAAATGCGAGCATAGCAAGCCATGGCCAAACAAAATCCAGTTGAGACTGATTAATTAGTTAATCAAATTAACACCGAAATACTAGCCCATTGGGCTAACACTCGTAGCGCAACTTGGCCCACTTGCCAAAACAGACCAGAGAAATTATGTTAAAATGCGAGCGTAGCAAGCCATGGCCAAACAAAAACCAGTTGCGACTGATTAATTAGATAATTAAATTAACACCCAAATACTAGCCAATTGGGCTAACGCTCGCAGCGCAACTTGGCCCCCTTGCCAGAACAGAGCAGTAAAATTATGCTAAATTGACAGTGTAGCAAGCCATGGTAAACAAAAACCAGTTGAGACTGATTAAGTAATTAAATTAACACCGAAATACTAGCCAATTGGGCTAACACTCTTAGCGCAACTTGGCCCACTTGCCAAAACAGACCAGTGAAATTATGTTAAAATGCGAGCGTAGCAAGCCATGGTTAAACAAAATCCAGTTGAGACTGATTAATTAGGTAATTAAATTAACACCCAAATACTAGCCCATTGGGCTAACGCTCGCAGCGCAACTTGGCCCGCTTGCCAGATCAGAGCAGTAAAATTATGTTAAAATGCGAACGTAGCAAGCCTTGGCCAAACAAAAACCAGTTGAGACTATGATTAATTAGGTAATTAAATTAACACCGAAATACAAGCCTATTGGGCTAACGCTCGCAGCGCAACTTGGCCCGCTTGCCAGAACAGAGCAGTGAAATTATGTTAAAATGAGAGCGTAGCAAGCCTTGGCCAAACAAAAACCAGTTGAGACTATGATTAATTACGTAATTAAATTAACACCGAAATACTAGCCCATTGGGCTAACACTCGTAGCGCAACTTGGCCCACTTGCCAAAACAGACCAGTGAAATTATGTTAAAATGCGAGCATAGCAAGCCATGGCCAAACAAAATCCAGTTGAGACTGATTAATTAGGTAATTAAATTAACACCGAAATACAAGCCTATTGGGCTAACGCTCGCAGCGCAACTTGGCCCGCTTGCCAGAACAGAGCAGTGAAATTATATTAAAATGCGAACGTAGCAAGCCTTGGCCAAAAAAAAACCTGTTGAGACTATGATTAACTAAGTAATTAAATTAACACCGAAATACTAGCCAATTGAGCTAACGCTCGCAGCGCAACTTGGCCCGCTTGCCAGAACAGAGCAATGAAATTATGTTAAAATGAGAGCGTAACAAGCCTTGGCCAAACAAAAACCAGTTGAGACCGATTAATTAGGTAATTAAATTAACACAGAAATACTAGGCCATTGGGCTAAAGCTCGCAGCGCAAATTGGCCCGCTTGCCAGAACAGAGCAGTGAAATTATGTTAAAATGAAAGCGTAGCAAGCCTTGGCCAAACAAAAACCAGTTGAGACTGATTAATTAGGTAATTAAATTAACACCGAAATACTAGCCCATTGGGCTGAAGCTCGCAGCGCAACTTGGCCCGCTTGCCAGAACAGAGCAGTAAAATTATGTTAAAATGCGAACGTAGCAAGCCTTGGTCAAACAAAAACCAGTTGAGACTGACTAATTAGGTAATTAAATTAACACCGAAATACTAGCTCATTGGGCTAAAGCTCGCAGCGCAACTTGGCCCACTTGCCAGAACAGACCAGTGAAATTATGTTAAAATGCGAGCGTAGCAAGCCATGGCCAAACAAAATCCAGTTGAGACTGATTAATTAGGTAATTAAATTAACACCGAAATACTAACCCATTGGGCCAACACTCGTAGCGCAACTCGGCCCACTTGCCAAAACAGACCAGTGAAATTATATTAAAATGAGAGCGTAGCAAGCCATGGCCAAAAAAAAAACCAGTTGCGACTGATTAATTAGATAATTAAATTAACACCCAAATACTAGCCCATTGGGCTAACGCTCGCAGCGCAACTTGGCCTGCTTGCCAGAACAGAGCGGTAAAATTATGTTAAAATGAGAGCGTAGCAAGCCTTGGCCAAACAAAAACCAGTTGAGACTGATTAATTAGGTAGTCAAATTAACACCGAAATACTAGCCAATTGGGCTAACACTCGTCGCGCAACTTGGCCCACTTGCCAGAACAGAGCAGTGAAATTATGTTAAAATGCGAGCGTAACAAGCCATGGCCAAACAAAATCCAGTTGAGACTGATTAATTAGGTAATTAAATTAACACCCAAATACTAGCCCATTGGGCTAACGCTCGCAGCGCAACTTGGCCTGCTTGCCAAAAGAGAGCGGTAAAATTATGTTAAAATGCGAACGTAGCAAGCCTTGGCCAAACAAAAACCAGTTGAGACTATGATTAATTAGGTAATTAAATTAACACCGAAATACAAGCCTATTGGGCTAACGCTCGCAGCGCAACTTGGCCCGGTTGCCAGAACAGAGCAGTGAAATTATGTTAAAATGAGAGCGTAGCAAGCCTTGGCCAAACAAAAACCAGTTGAGACTATGATTAATTAGGTAATTAAATTTACACCGAAATACAAGCCTATTGGGCTAACGCTCGCAGCGCAACTTGGCCCACTTGCCAGAACAGAGCAGTGAAATTATGTTAAAATACGAACGTAGCAAGCCTTGGCCAAACAAAAACCAGTTGAGACTATGATTAATTAGGTAATTAAATTAACACCGAAATACTAGCCCATTGGGCTAAAGCTCGCAGCGCAAATTGGCCCGCTTGCCAGAACAGAGCAGTGAAATAATGTTAAAATAAGAGCGTAGCAAGCCATGGCCAAACAAAAACCAGTTGCGACTGATTAATTAGATAATTAAATTAACACCCAAATACTAGCCCATTGGGCTAACGCTCGCAGCGCAACTTGGCCCGCTTGCCAGAACAGAGCAGTAAAATTATATTAAAATGAGAGCGTAGCAACCCTTGGCCAAACAAAAACCAGTCGAGACTGATTAATTAGGTAATTAAATTAACACCGAAATACTAGCCCATTGGGCTAACGCTCACAGCGCAACTTGGCCCGCTTGCCAGAACAGAGCAGTAAAATTATGTTAAAATGCGAACGTAGCAAGTCTTGGCCAAACAAAAACCAGTTGAGACTATGATTAATTAGGTAATTAAATTAACACCGAAATACTAGCCCATTGGGCTAAAGCTCGCAGCGCAAATTGGCCCGCTTGCCAGAACAGAGCAGTGAAATTATGTTAAAATGAGAGCGTAGCAAGCCTTGGCCAAACAAAAACCAGTTGAGACTGTCTGATTAGGTAATTAAATTAACACCTAAATACTAGCCCATTGGGCTAACGCTCTTAGCGCAACTTGGCCCGCTTGCCAGAACCGAGCAGTGAAATTATGTTAAAATGAGAGCGTAACAAGCCTTGGCCAAACAAAAACCAGTTGAGACCGATTAATTAGGTAATTAAATTAACACCGAAATACTAGCCCATTGGGCTAAAGCTCGCAGCGCAAATTGGCCCGCTTGCCAGAACAGAGCAGTGAAATTATGTTAAAATGAAAGCGTAGCAAGCCTTGGCCAAACAAAAACCAGTTGAGACTGATTAATTAGGTAATTAAATTAACACCGAAATACTAGCCCATTGGGCTAACGCTCGCAGCGCAACTTGGCCCGCTTGCCAGAACAGAGCAGTAAAATTATGTTAAAATGCGAACGTAGCAAGCCTTGGTCAAACAAAAACCAGTTGAGACTGACTAATTAGGTAATTAAATTAACACCGAAATACTAGCCCATTGGGCTAAAGCTCGCAGCGCAACTTGGCCCACTTGCCAGAACAGACCAGTGAAATTATGTTAAAATGCGAGCGTAGCAAGCCATGGCCAAACAAAATCCAGTTGAGACTGATTAATTAGGTAATTAAATTAACACCGAAATACTAACCCATTGGGCCAACACTCGTAGCGCAACTCGGCCCACTTGCCAAAACAGACCAGTGAAATTATGTTAAAATGAAAGCGTAGCAAGCCTTGGCCAAACAAAAACCAGTTGAGACTGATTAATTAGGTAATTAAATTAACACCGAAATACTAGCCCATTGGGCTAACGCTCGCAGCGCAACTTGGCCCGCTTGCCAGAACAGCAGTAAAATTATATTAAAATGAGAGCGTAGCAAGCCTTGGCCAAACAAAAACCAGTCGAGACTGATTAATTAGGTAGTCAAATTAACACCGAAATACTAGCCAATTGGGGTAACACTCTTAGCGCAACTTGGCCCACTTGCCAGAACAGAGCAGTGAAATTATGTTAAAATGCGAGCATAACAAGCCATGGCCAAACAAAATCCAGTTGAGACTGATTAATTAGGTAATTAAATTAACACCCAAATACTAGCCCATTGGGCTAACGCTCGCAGCGCAACTTGGCCTGCTTGCCAAAACAGAGCGGTAAAATTATGTTAAAATGAGAGCGTAGCAAGCCTTGGCCAAACAAAAACCAGTTGAGACTGATTAATTAGGTAATTAAATTAACACAGAAATACTAGCCCATTTGGCTAACACTCTTAGCGCAACTCGGCCCACTCGCCAAAACAGACCAGTGAAATTATGTTAAAATGCGAGCGTAGCAAGCCATGGCCAAACAAAAACCAGTTGCGACTGATTAATTAAATAATTAAATTAACACCCAAATACTAGCCCATTGGGCTAACGCTCGCAGCGCAACTTGGCCTGCTTGCCAAAACAGAGCGGTAAAATTATGTTAAAATGCGAACGTAGCAAGCCTTGGCCAAACAAAAACCAGTTGAGACTATGATTAATTAGGTAATTAAATTAACACCGAAATACAAGCCTATTAGGCTAATGCTCGCAGCGCAACTTGGCCCACTTGCCAGAACAGAGCAGTGAAATTATGTTAAAATGCGAACGTAGCAAGCCTTGGCCAAACAAAAACCAGTTGAGACTATGATTAATTAGGTAATTAAATTAACACCGAAATACAAGCCTATTAGGCTAATGCTCGCAGCGCAACTTGGCCTGCTTGCCAAAACAGAGCGGTAAAATTATGTTAAAATGAGAGCGTAGCAAGCCTTGGCCAAACAAAAACCAGTTGAGACTGATTAATTAGGTAATTAAATTAACACAGAAATACTAGCCCATTTGGCTAACACTCTTAGCGCAACTCGGCCCACTCGCCAAAACAGACCAGTGAAATTATGTTAAAATGCGAGCGTAGCAAGCCATGGCCAAACAAAAACCAGTTGCGACTGATTAATTAGATAATTAAATTAACACCCAAATACTAGCCCATTGGGCTAACGCTCGCAGCGCAACTTGGCCTGCTTGCCAGAACAGAGCGGTAAAATTATGTTAAAATGCGAACGTAGCAAGCCTTGGCCAAACAAAAACCAGTTGAGACTATGATTAATTAGGTAATTAAATTAACACCGAAATACAAGCCTATTAGGCTAATGCTCGCAGCGCAACTTGGCCCACTTGCCAGAACAGAGCAGTGAAATTATGTTAAAATGCGAACGTAGCAAGCCTTGGCCAAACAAAAACCAGTTGAGACTATGATTAATTAGGTAATTAAATTAACACCGAAATACTAGCCCATTGGGCTAAAGCTCGCAGCGCAAATTGGCCCGCTTGCCAGAACAGAGCGGTGAAATTATGTAAAAATAAGAGCGTAGCAAGCCATGGCCAAACAAAAACCAGTTGCGACTGATTAATTAGATAATTAAATTAACACCCAAATACTAGCCCATTGGGCTAACGCTTGCAGCGCAACTTGGCCCGCTTGCCAGAACAGAGCAGTAAAATTATATTAAAATGAGAGCGTAGCAAGCCTTGGCCAAACAAAAACCAGTAGAGACTGATTAATTAGGTAATTAAATTAACACCTAAATACTAGCCCATTGGGCTAACGCTCTTAGCGCAACTTGGCCCGCTTGCCAGAACAGAGCAGTAAAATTATGTTAAAATGCGAACGTAGCAAGCCATGGCCAAACAAAATCCAGTTGACACTGATTAATTAGGTAATTAAATTAACACCGAAATACTAGCCCATTGGGCTAAAGCTCGCAGCGCAACTTGGCCCGCTTGCCAGAACAGAGCAGTGAAATTATGTTAAAATGCGAGCGTAGCAAGCAATGGCCAAACAATATCCAGTTGAGACTATGAATAATTAGGTAATTAAATTAACACCGAAATACTAGCCCATTGGGCTAACACTCGTAGCGCAACTTGGCCCGCTTGCCAGAACAGAGCAGCAGTAAGACTTAAAATGTAGGTGTAGCAAGCCATTGTCGAGCAAAAACCAGTTGAAACTACGCGATTGATCATATTAAATCTCCAAAATACTAACACATGAGTAACGGGTGCAGTGAAACGCGGTCCGCTTGACAGAACAATGTAGCAGTGAAATTATGTTAAAATACGAGCGTAGCAACCCATGGCGGAGCAAAAACCAGTTTGAACTGTGATTAATTAGATAAATTATTGCAAATATACTAACACATAGGCTAATACGCATTGCAAAATATGTCCCGCTTACCAGAACAGAGGAGCAGTGAAGTTATGCAGCATATAAAAACCAGTACATAATTGTTACTTTGACGTACAAATATACAGGTAAATACCCTCAATTATGGCGAGGTTTTTGTGGTAGCGTACGATGAACACTGCTACGAACTAGCTACAACCAACTCGACTTAGAAAATAGGATTGAAAATTAATTTTTCGTACGGAAGCACTGAAACAGTTATGATTATGTTTCATTACTCATCCCTAGGTTTTGATTACGACAACTCGCTTTTATTATAACGTAATGCTTAACGATTGTCCAAAAGAAAAAATGTTTAAGCATTTAAATGCACAATTAGATTGGTGCACAGTACATATTACAATGTTTTGATAATTGATGATACACTACCACAAAAACAACTTTTCAGTTATGGTAGTCGACCCACCACAAAAAAAAAAGAAAAAAAAAAAAACTGCAAAATAATAACCAAATTTTTCACATCGGAAATACGGTGCTGGTTGAAGCTGTACTGAAAATTTTATCAAGATATATGCGGACGAGGTTAGCCTTAATGCTGTTTCATTATAAGAAAAACAAAAGGTATGGTAGTGCATTACGATTATACATCAAAACTATGCACCTCAAAATATCTAGGATTCGTAGCTTTTGTCCCTTCTCGAAGAAATCGAAGGACGATATACCGATTCAAATTCAAATAGGCACGAAATCTAAGTAACCTATCACAGGAATTATGCAACCAAGAAAATTTAACTGGAGTATATGCACCACGTTACAATGTTATATAAAATGCACTTAATTCAGGAGCTGACCACATGCGACCAAGTTGAAGGTTTCGAGATATTAATACCGAAACTTGCAAGAAAGTAATAGGCCTATGCAAAAAGCTTTCACCGGATCATTTACGAAGTCAAAGACCAAAAGTTTTAGACCCTACCGGTAAGGGTGAAAAATTAGAAAATTATCTGGATTCTGAATTAGATATAACTTATTTTCCGCCCCTTTCCACAATTTCTGATAAACATTCCGAAAAAAAGTTGTACAGCACAATAAAAAAATCTTATGATTAAAAAACACTTCACTTATTACCAACTTTTAAAAAAATACCCTTTTTATAAGAAATACTTACCATTTAACCACAAAAATCAATTATAAGGAACTCCAATCAACGAACGGGATGAAGGCGAGCAGAGGAACGAGAAAGCCGTCACTCAGTTCGAAGTGAGAAAATCAAGGATCTGATACGACGGAGACAACATTCAATTCATACTTTACGTTCCTTTGTCATCCTTGGCAACCCGTGGCGCCATCTACAATTTTTAAAATATACTTTAATGCTCATTTTCTTTCTTAATAAGACGTATACTTAGTTATTCTAAGAGCAGACCAATATAATGCAGATGGATTGGTTTTGATTTATGTATCTAGGCCGTATTTCCTGACGATGGGGCCTGTGGGCAAGACTGGCGTACGGTACGGTACGGTACGGTTGATATTTAGCCTATAAGTACGGTGCGGAATTACGGTACGGTAATTTTACCAAGGTACGGTACGGTACGGTTCAGGTACGAAAAAATGGGCAAATTCCGTACCGTACCTTACCTTAGGCTTGGATATCTATCACTACGCATATTTGGACACCAGCAATTGACTGGACTAAAAAGAGGAAGTGATGGTTTCAACAATATTATTATTATTATCCAAAGAGTCATAATACTGGGAAATATTTTGAATAATATTTCATACACTTCTTTCATGTACTAAATATACGGTATAGTTTCATGGCAAAACATGTTTTATGAATCCAAAAGTGAATACTCTTGGTCTTGTATTAAAAACAAAGGAACAGTATTAAATATTACTACAAATATCCTTAGCAGCAGCAGCCATATTAGTACGGTAAAGGTACGGAATTACGGTACGGTGCTTTTTCCGTACCGTACGGTACGGAAAAATTATTTATAGTACGGTACGAAATTACGGTACGGTATTTTAGCCAGTTACGGAGTACGGAAAAACATTCCGTACCATACCGTACTACCAGCCTTGCCTGTGGGACCATTCAGTATCCAGGTGCAACAGAAGTAAACCCCGTAATTACATTATGAAGTAGAAGTAGAGAGGTTGGACAACAAAATGGAAGAAGAAAGAGGAATAGGAAGTAAGGCAGAAGGCTATGAATTTAGCTCAGGTTGGGACTTAGAGGATGCGGCAAATACACAGTGTATTACGAAACGTACACTGACGGCACTGCCAAGTACTAGCGAATATTATATAGATCAATACGAATTGAAATATTTTCTAGCAGTTATATACAGATATGCCATATATATACGAGAGAGAGAGAGAGAGAGAGAGAGAGAGAGAGAGAGAGAGAGAGAGAGAGAGAGAGAGAGAGAGAGAGAGAGAGAGAGACTACAAATTTCCCTCGAGAAGGGCAAAAACTGTCCCATAACCCATATTGAATGAGTGACATGATATAATTTGTAACTTCCCAACAACCGAAACAAAATTAATAAACGCAGTTCAGAATTAATTACAATTGAGATACATAACAATAATCGATTCATCTTCACATTAATGACAGTTATAAAAATGGCATCACGTATCTGATTATTCGACCCTCATCGTTATACCACCGATGTTAAGAGTTTAAAGGCCATTCATGAATGGCAGAGGCAAGGGACAGTGACAATGCCCTAGAGACTAACCATATATACATATGATCAGCGCCCAAGACCCCTATCCACACAAGCTAGGACGAAGAAGGGCCAGGAAATGGCTACAGATGACTCAGCAGGTAGACCTATAGGCTCCTCCAAACCCAACATCCTAGCTCACAAGTATGGTGAGGCTGCAGACACTACAAGAAACTATCTAGCTCAAGAGGGACTCAAACCCCAATCTGGTAGAACACCAGGCAGGGACGTTTCCAATAGGCCACAACAACATTTCTTTCCTAAATATATAAATATAATTTATTTCGGTTGAACTCGGAGAAAACGCCAATAAGAGTAAGGGGTGGAGCTTAAGGTTAGTCGTGTCCGATTTGTATTCATTCTGGCGTTCAAACTTTGCACGGGAAAGTTTAAAGTGTATTGTTGTGGTAATCAGTACTTAATGAGGTTCTTATTGAGTATACCGGTATAATGGTAATGTGCTCTTATGCTTGTAAAATGAAAACTTCAAAAGTTTTCAGATATGGTTGATGTTGAATATTACGGAATATTGATGTTGAATATTGCAGATTGTGTGGGAGTGCTAAAATTTTTTTTTTTTTTTTGTGTGTTTATTGCTCTTATGAAGTGCATGTACAAAAGAAATTAAAGCAGATCTTTTGACGTCGAACGAATGCAATAAAAGCTTCCTGAAACGAAGCAATTACATTCTTTTTAATCAAAATTGTATTTCATTATCCAGCCAGAGCTGCAATTGCATTTTAAACTGCATTGCACGGCAGGAAACATCAGACGGTAATTGGCCATTTCACCATTTAGCCATTTGGACATTTGGCCCTTTGACCATTTGGCGTTCCATGAAAACTCGCTTTAATGTCATTCTGGACACACCCTAATAGCCATAATCACTTCGCATACATTCTAGATTAAAGCCGTTTCTAGGATAGTGAAAAGGAATATGTAGGTGATAGTTTCCCAGTATTCCTTTTACGATGCAAATAGCAGGGATAAGAGGACTGTATTGGGATGGTAAGTAAAATGAAGGTGTTATTAAAACAATATTGTCTAATATAAAAAATCCCCAGAGTGAATATAAAAATAAAAGGATGATAATTTCCTTATTGTAATAAAGAGCAAGGATCTGGTTATACACACACACACACACACACACACACACACACATATATATATATATATATATATATATATATATATATATATATATATATATATATATGTATATATACACATATATATGTATGTATATATACTATATACTATATATATATATATATATATATATATATATATATATATATATATACAAACACACACACACAC
>NC_090730.1:163145495-163152995 GCF_036898095.1 Palaemon carinicauda | reverse complement strand
AAAGGAAAGAGGAGGAGGAGAATGAGGAGAAGGAGGAAGAGGAGGAGGAAGAGAAGATTGTGGAGGAGGAAGAGGAGGTGAAGGAGGAGGAAGAGAGGGAGAGGGAAGATAAGGACGAGGAGGGGGATGAAAGGGAAAAGGGGGAGGAGAAAAAGAAGGAAGAGGAAGAGAGGGAGAGGGAAGGAAAATGGAAAGGTTGGGGAGGATGAGGATGAGGAAGAGGAAGAGGAGAGGGAGGAGGAGGAGGAAGACAGGAATTTAAGTAAGTTTGTAAAACAATGTTAAAAAAAAAAAAATTATCAGTTAAAATATAACTAGAAGGGCAATCAACAGAGCACAGACCTCCGCCACGGCAGCTTATTTCTCGACCTTTTGCTTGACTTTGACCTTGATCTTTGACAATAACATGTATTAAATGGCGGGGATTTTCATACACATAAATATGAAACAAGTTTGAAGTCTCTGTGACAATAATGTTCAGACTTATGGCTGATTACGTGAATTGGACATTTTGCTTGACCGTGACCTTGACCTTTGACCTTAACCTTTCAAAATTTAATGATATATAGCTGTTTGCATAACAGTTAATCACTGCAAGTTTCATTACTCTACGAATTAAATTACGGACAGGAAGCTGTTCACAAACAAACACACACACGCAAATAAACACACAAACAAGGGTAAAAACATAACCTCCTTCGAATTTCGTTGTCGGAGGTAACAAAATTAGTTAAAAAGAAATAATAATAATAATAAGAATAATAATGATAATGATAATGATAATGATAATAATAATAATAATAATAATAATAATAATAATAATAATAATAATAATAATAATCTTAATAATGATGACAACGTATCTTTAAATCCTCACTTATAAATGAAAGCTTTTTATAAAGTAAGACAACCTTTTTAAGACCGGCTCACCACGACAAAAGACGGCCAGCGAACGTAAAGTTCACCATAGGTCACACTCAACGCCCGAACTCTAATGCACCGCTTTTGTAAAGACCCGGCCTTCGGAGACGTCTCTGGGAAATCCCTTTGGAACAGAGGAAGATCTTCTGTCTCATTTGTCAGAAGGGGGTTCCTTAAGGACAGTGAATATATAAGGTAGGATTCCCTTCCATTCCTTCGAGAAAGGACGTCTCACTTATAGCGGTATGAGACGACAATTGATGTTGCGTTTACGGGAAAGTTGGATGAAATATGGGTCGTTTGTTACACGTTCTATTCCTGGTATAAATATGGAGGGGTCGAGATATATATATATATATATATATATACATATATATATATATATATATATATATTATTGTTATTAACTCCCCTTGACTTATATATCTTCATATATTCAGTTATGAATAGCTTTTCATATACTTTTTAAAATTTACTTTCTCTCTCTCTCTCTCTCTCTCTCTCTCTATATATATATATATATATACATATACATATGCATATACATATACATATACATATACATATACATATACATATACATATATATATATATATATATATTGTTATTAACTCCCGTGACTTATATATCTTCATATACTGTATTCAGTTACGAATAGCTTTTCAAATATTTTTAAAAAATTTACTCTCTCTCTCTCTCTCTCTCTCTCTCTCTCTCTATATATATATATATATATATACATATACATATACATATACATATACATATACATATACATATATATATATATATATATATATTTAAATTAACATACATATATATATTTACGTATATACAATATATAAATATATACTATACATATACATAAATTAATAAATTGGTTATCATAACGAAAAACCTAATGCTCAAAATATTTTTCATACAAAAATTATTTTAAAGAAAACCAATAAAATTTGTAAAAATTCCCTATAGCAAATTAAAAACGAGAACATAAATCTTACCAATGAATATTGACAAAAACCCATTAATAAAAAGTATTAGTGAATTAAGAATATTACTAAAAATATTAAAAAGAAAAGAAAACAATTATGATGGCTAAATAGGTCATTGACTTATGGGTGGTAATTAATACGTCAATTATACGTACTCATATAGAGGCCATTAACACCCCCCCCCCCCGTAATTAGAGAGAAGTGTCACTACTGAGCTAATAAGACAAAATTACATTCCCTGATATTGTTGATAATAATGCATTCATTGATCTAGTCCGGTTAGGTGACTTTACTGCAAATTGTTTTAAGTATATGTTCGATTTATTCATGAAATTCGTTATTATTATTATTATTATTATTATTATTATTATTATTATTATTATTATTATTATTATTATTATTATTATTATTATTATTATTAATAAAGATAATAATAATGATAATAATAATAATAATAATAATAATAATAATAATAATAATATTATTATTATTATCATTATTATCATTATTATTATTATAATTAATAATAATAATAATAATAATAATAATAATAATAAAAATAATAATAGAATAATGATATTATTATTATTATTATTATTATTATTATTATTATTATTATCATTATTATTATTATTATTATTATAAATGATAATAATAATAATAATAATATTAATAATAATAATAATAATAGAATAACGATATTATTATTAACATTATTATTTCTCTAATTATTATTATCATTATCATTATTATTATTATCATTATTATTATTATTATTATTATTATTATTATTATTATTATCATTATTATTATTATTATTATTATTATTATTATTATTATTATTACTCCTGTACAGTTTACAGAGCCATAAGGGACAAGCGAAATAGGAAACGTTTAATTATGTACTAGCAATACTTCGAAGGATGTCCCTGGGAGTAGAAGCCAAATTATGTTGAAAAGGAGCAGAAAACCCTTGCTGGTAAGTGACATTCTGTGAAATCCTAAAGGTGACAGGTGACTGAAAAAGTTAGGAAGAACCAAGCCAAGTAAGGGTTCTATGTATCCTTTTTTTTTTTTTTTTTGGAGAAAGATATTTTTTTTATTTTATTTTGTGAGTAATGATCTTTTTTACTAAGTCCATATGGATGTTTGGGAGTTTCGAGGAATGACAATTTCGTCGACAGTAACATTAATAATAATAATAATAATAATAATAATAATCCTGTGAACAACAGCAACTAAAATAATAATAATAATAATAATAATAATAATAATCCTATGAACATCAACAACTACAATATACTAATAATAATAATAATAATAATAATAATAATAATAATAATAATGATAATTATATAATAATAATGATAACGATAACGATTACGATAATAATAATAATAATAATAATAATAATAATAATAATAATATCGATAATTATATAATAATAATGATAACGATAACGATTACGATGATAATAATAATAATAATAATAATAATAATAATAATAATAATAATAATACATTTGTATGAAATGTGATGAAAATCATAAACTTGCCTCATAACTTTAAAGAGAATAGAATGTCACTATGCGAATTTAAGAAACGACAACAACAAAGAACAGTTCTCACTTTCAATCAGTACTCCCACAAAATAGTACCTAAAAATCGCTTCCCCTTGCTCCACTTTCTAAGAGGGTCTCACTCTTTCAGGATCTTTTCTCTAAAAGGATTCTATCTCTAAACGATTTTCCCTTAAAGAGGTTCTGCAAGTTTTTTTTCTTGTTTATTACGCTAATACGGTTTCACCTTTAATGCCAGACCTAAAATAGTCTTTTTACATGGCTATGGTGGCCTATTGGAAAGGTCCCTGATTGTCGATCGCCAGCATGGCGTTAGAGACCTGCTCAAGCTTGACAGTTTCTTGCAGTGTCTGCAATCTCACTATCCCTGTAAGCTAAGGTCTACCTACCGAGTCATCAGCAGCCATTGCCTGGCCTCCCTAGTTTTAGCTTGGATGTACTGTAGATGGTATTGGGCGCTGGTCCTATGAATATATGCTCAGTCCCTAGGGCACTGTACAATGTACAATTAGCTAGGGCATCGTCACTACCCTTTGCTTCTGCCATTCATGAGCACCTTTAAAACTTCAAGTGTATATACCAGAAGGTTTCACTCAGTAAATCACTAAAAAGACTTATGACCAGTCTACCCACGAATGCACTAAATGGTTTTCTCTTTAAACCAAGCATTACGAACTACATGTTCTTCAGCCAACGATCATCAAGTTTCTCTCTCTCTCTCTCTCTCTCTCTCTCTCTCTCTCTTCATGATATGAATTTTCTTTATATCGGCTGCTCGTAAGACTTCTAGCATTATGTATCCAATTTTCGACTATTCCAAAGACACGCCACTCTCTTATGATCCTGTTAGCAGCATTAGAAATCTTGGACATTTTATTACGAAAGAAATCTGGATAATTTTGTTACAAAAGAAATCTGTGTGATTTTATTATGTAAGACATCTGAGTAATTTTATTATGTAAGAAATCTGTGTGATTTTATAATGTAAAAAAATCTGAGTAATTTTAATGCATAAAAAATCCGGGTGATTTTATTAATAAAGAAATCCGAGCAATTTTATTACGTAAGAAATCCGAGTGATTTTATTAAATAAAAAATCCGGGTAATTTTATTACGTAAGAAATCTGGGTAATTTTATTACGTAAGGAATATTGGTAATTTTATTACGTGAGAAATCTAGGTAATTTTATTACGTGAGAAATCTAGGTATTTTTATTACGTAAGAAATCCAGGTAATTCTATTACGTAGGGAATCTGTATGATATTAATACATAAGAAATCTTGCGTATTCTACTTAATTCAAGTGCTTTACTCCCTCTTTGAAGCACACAGTAGACGTTGCGTAAGAACCGGGTTCCTTCACCAAAAAGGAAAAGGAACTGTCGTTTTGAGGTTTCTTGTATCGTCTTTAGAATTATGGGCATCAATTAAATATTCACCTGTTTCATATTTGGTTCGGTGTGATTCTATTATGCTTAATCTCTCTCTCTCTCTCTCTCTCTCTCTCTCTCTTCTCTCTCTCTCTCTCTCTCTCTCTCCACACACACATACTGTATATATATATATATATATATATATATATATATATATATATATATATATATATATATATAATATATATATATATATATATATATATACAAAAGTATCCCACCATCACCAATCTGCAGTGGCAGTGACACGTCTGAGGCCTTTGTCCTAGACACGGCTGCATTTGCTGTTGTTGTATACACACAGACACACTCACACACACACACACACACACACACATATATATATATATATATATATATATATATATATATATATATATATATATGTGTGTGTGTGTGTGTGTGTATATGTGTATATATTTATATATATATATATATATATATATATATATATATATATAGAGAGAGAGAGAGAGAGAGAGAGAGAGAGAGAGAGAGAGAGAGAGAGAGAGAGAGAGAGAGAGAGAGAATAGGATATATATAAACTAAAAGGGGAAAAATTTGTTATTATCAAATAACATAACAGCCCAAAGACTAAATGCTATCGGCTTTTCATGCAAATTCGAAAGTAAATCCACTCTTTCTACTCGTTTTGCATTCCCATTTCATTCCGTCAAAAGTATTTGAAGCGGGAAATTGTAACAGTGATTTATCTTTATGACTTAGATATCGGATGAATGTATTTGAATTCAGCAGACTGCAATGTTTTGATGAAGCCATTTTGGATATCGAGTGTTGCGGATCATATTCCTTTCGGTTGCTGTTCTTAAAATATTTTATTTTTTCCCTTGTTTCCTTACCTCATTGGGCTGTTTTCCCTGTTGGAGCCACTGGGCTTATAGCATCCTGCTTTTCCAACTAGGGTTGTAGCTTAGCAAGTAATATAATAATAATAATAATAATAATAATAATAATAATAATAATAAAGAGATTTTATAAGCAAACAAATAAAAACAATCTTAAAACAGCCGTGTCTCCAAACACTGTCAAGGCCGGCAGTCTAAGGAAACCTCAAAAGGCAGGATAAAATATTTGTTCAGATCTGCCATCAATAAGACTCGAACTATTATTTGTACCGGGGGGGGGGGGGGGGGGGGGGGAAGAATTTCAAGTTGTCGTTCGCTCGCTCTGTCTCAGGCCAGAAGTGTAAAAAAAATGTCTTGCGTATTTTATTGCGTAAAGTATTGGAGTCTTTAGCGTAAAGAATATTAGTACGCTCGTCGTGTTTAGATATATTTGGTGATTTTGATTTTGCCTTTGTTTCGTAAAGATTTCGATGGGATTATAGTGTGATTGTTAAAAAGCGCGCATTCTCTCTCTCTCTCTCTCTCTCTCTCTCTCTCTCTCTCTCTCTCTCTCTCTCGCTCTCTCTCTCTCTCTCTCTCTCTCTCTCTCTCTCTCTCTCTCTGTGCCTCCTTATTTGTTATGCAATTGTATCTTTAAATATATATTCACATCCCCCCTTTCTCTCTCTCTCTCTCTCTCTCTCTCTCTGTGCCTCCTTATTTGTTATGCAATTGTATCTTTAAATATATATTCACACCCCCCTCTCTCTCTCTCTCTCTCTCTGCTTATTTGCTTTTATATAAATCTATATTCATACAAGCAATCTTACCTTCTCTCTCTCTCTCTCTCTCTCTCTCTCTCTCTCTCTCTCTCTCTCTCTCTCTCTATATATATATATATATATATATATATATATATATATATATATATACATATATATATATATATATATATATATATATATATATATATATATATATATGAAAATGAGAGAGATTTATCAGATACGAAAAAACTCCAACTGTAGCACTATAGTCTAAAGTTGGAGCTCCAAATAACACAGTAGTCCAACAACCTCGAACCTCTCTACTTTTCATATAAATTCGAAAGAATGTTAACTCATGGCATATACTTTATTCACGGTCCCTTGCATTTCAATTTCATTGAGTCCCGAGTATTTGAGGCCGAATACTGCAACAGCAATTTGTCTTTATTGCAGAATTCTGTCGTTTTGATGTTGAATGAAAATATTCGAATTACAGTTTACAGATTAAACATTTTTTAGAGGCAGACTTTTGATATGTGGATGTTCGAGTTATGAGCATTCAATGCAAATTTTATTTTTTACCCATTTGTTAATAAAGTAATTGATTTTGTTAAATGCATTTATATACAAATAGGTGCATTGGGAATAGATTTGATATTGATAAAGGTTTCCCGTTTGATTTTCTTTAGTGTATAGATGGATGGAAAACTTTATGAAGGAGTCTGCCTAGATGGTGCTGGGTTTGACTTTTAGCCTTTTTAATAATATTAATAATAATAATAATAACAATAATAATAAAATAATAATAATGATAATAATAATAATAATAATATTAACAATATTAATATTAATAATATTAATAATAATAATGATAATAATAATAACAATAATAATAATCTCATCTATATAATAAAGAGCAAGTGTCTGCCTATATATACATACACACACACACACATATATAG
>NC_090730.1:163139000-163141500 GCF_036898095.1 Palaemon carinicauda | reverse complement strand
GAGTACAAAGAGCATGCCCAAACCATCTCCAGCTATCCCTCATCATGATCTTATCCACATATGGGACTCGAGTAATCTCTCCTATAGCTTATCATTATACTCGTTGCAAATATTCGGATCATGTAACTCGAAAGAGTTTAGTATGACACTTCATGCTTCATAGTCCTAAACCATGTAGGCCTGGGTCTTCCTACTCTTCTAGTGCCTAGAGTAGACCAGTTGAAAGTTTGGCGAACTAATCTCTCTTGGGGAGTGCGAAGAGCATCCCCAAACCATCTCCATCTACCCCTTCATTATGATCTCATCTACATATGGCACTCGAGTAATTTTCACCCATGTAGGCCTGGGTCTTCCTACTCTTCTAGTGCTTTGTGGAGTTTGTTGAAAGTTTGGCGAACTAATCTCTCTAGGGGAGTGCGGAGAACATATCCAAACCATCTCCATCTACCACTCAACATGATCTTATCCACATATAGCACTCAAGTAATCTCAATCATGTAGGCCTGGGTCTTCCAACTCTTTTAGTGTCTTGTGGAGCACAGTTAAATGTTTGGTGAACTAATCTCTCTTGGGGAGTACGAAGAGCATGCCCAAACCATCTCCATCTATCCCTCACCATGATCTCATCTACTACATATGACCACTCGAGTAATCTCTCCTATAGCTTATCATTATACTAGTTGCAAATATTCGGATTAAGTTACTAGAAAGAGTTACGTACGACACTTCACGCTTCATAGTCCTCATCCATGTAGGCCTGGGTCTTCCAACTCTTCTAGTGCCTTGTGAAGCCCAGTTGAAAGTTTGGTGAACTAATCTCTCTTGGGGAGTGCGAAGAGCATCCCCAAACCATCTCCATCTACCCTTCACCATGATTTCATCTACATATGGCACTCGAGTAATTTCTGCTATAGCTCGTTGCAAATATTCGGATCATGTTACTCGAAAGAGCTAAATATGAATAATTCTTCCAGGTTACCACAAAATGGAATAGATTATGGTAATGTTTAAGCTTACACTGGTCAATTCCATCGAGATAATGGCATGTTTAGTATTCCGCCCTAGGAAGCTGACTATTCCATTCCGGAGTCTGTGGGGAGAAAAAGTTTTTGGTTTTATGCAAATGTGTTCTGTTTTATGTAAATAAACTGGGAGATAAATCGTGGCTAAAAGGAAAAAGAAGAATTTTCTATTTTATGAGAGTGGTTTACTTACCAAAGTTTAAACAGCTTAATGTATTCTATACTGTGTGAATTCATACAACATAGGTTTTCAGTGGGGGGAAAATGGTGCGGGAAAATGGTGGGAAAAATTGTGGGAAAAAATAGTGGGTAAAATAGTAGGAAACAATAGTGGGAAAAAGTAGTAAAAAAATAGTGGAAAAATTGTGGGAAAATAGTGGGAAAATAGTGGGGAAAAAATAGTGTGTGATAAAATAATGGGAAAAATAGTGGGAAAAATTGTCGGGATAATAATGGGAGAATAGTGGTAAAATAGTGGGAAATATTGGGAAAAAATAGTGGAAAATATAGTGGGATAAAATAATGGGAAAATAGTGGGAAAATTGTGGTAAAACAGTGGGAGAAAATCAAGGGGAAAAATAGTGGGACAAAATAGTAGGAAAAATAGTGGGAAAAAGTGCTAAAATAATGGGAAATATTGGGAAAAATATTGGAAAATATAGTGGAATAAAATAATAGAAAAATAGTGGGAAAAATTTGTGGGAAAATAGTGGGAAAAAATTGTGAAAAAAACAGTGAGAAAAAAGTGGGGAAAATAGTGGGACAAAATAGTGGGAAAATAGAATTAACAACAAATTTCTTTTAAATCAATTTGGTGACTAAATTATTCTTTTGATAAGCTGATTTAATAAACAACACGTTCGGAGAAAAATATTTTTTTTTTTTTATTATTTAAAGTAAATTCTAATTGTGGTTGTATGTTTATAGTATTGTGCATATGCATAGCAACTTGTTATAAAAAAAAAAAAAAAAAAAAAAAAAAAAAAAAAAAAAAAAAAAAAAAAAAAAACTATGTTGAAGATAACATTTAAAACCATACGCTTCAAATCAAAACATTTCCACGAAAAGGATATAAACACTTGAGAGAGAGAGAGAGAGAGAGAGAGAGAGAGAGAGAGAGAGAGAGAGAGAGAGAGAGATACAAGGATTTTGGATGTCTCAAAAGACTTTTTAGTCTATCCGCCGAGACTCCATTTGCTCTTGGGTAGAGCGAATTAGTTTAAACATTTAGAGAGAGAGAGAGAGAGAGAGAGAGAGAGAGAGAGAGAGAGAGAGAGAGAGAGAGAGAGAGAGAGTGTGTGTTTCGCTGACACAACACCTCTCGACCTCTCCAACTGCCACCGCTATGGGAGTCTGATCTTGACGTTAATGACTTGTAAGACAACAAGTACAAGTGTTTTCGCACCCCTCTCTCTCTCTCTCTCTCTCTCTCTCTCTCTCTCTCTCATACATATGTATATATAAATATATATACATAT
>NC_090730.1:163126500-163134000 GCF_036898095.1 Palaemon carinicauda | reverse complement strand
GAGAGAGAGAGAGAGAGAGAGAGAGAGAGAGAGAGAGAGATTAAAAAGGTAAGAATTAATTGCCTTGTCCATACAGAGCTCGGAAACTAGAAGAAAAAAAAAGAAAAAAAAAATATTCCTTCTTTTCTAAGGCGTAGGTCGACGAGTGGCACCCAGGTGACCTAATTTCTCCTCAGACCAGACGGCAGTAAATATAAAAATTCAGAAATAAATATGAGACTTTTTATTGTTTGAGATATTAAATACTAAAAGTGTCTCATACAGATTAAGTTGGGTCACATTTATGTATTTTTGTACTGTTTTTTATTTGCAAGCATTATTGTTATTGTTATTGTTATTGTTGTTGTTGTTGTTGTTGTTGTTGTTACTGGCTAAGCTACAACCCTAGTTAGAAAGCAGGATGCTGTAAGCCCAAGGGCTCATTATTATTATTATTATTATTATTATTATTATTATTATTATTATTATTATTATTATTATTATTATCAAAATAATCAAAATGGTCATTATTATCATTATCAAAATTATTAAAATTTACATATAACAAGAAACAAATATCAAGTAACGCAAGAAACTAAAAACCATATAAAAAAATACTTATAAACGAACATCACTGATATGAAATATCAGTTCATGATACTTCGAGTAAAAAAAAAAAATTTAAACGCAGCGCATACTAAAAGAAAATTAAATCTAATACATTTGAAAAGAAAATTAAATCTAATAACATTTGAAAAGAAAATTGAATCTAATAACATTTGAAAATTAAATTAAATCCAATAACATTAGAAAAGAAAATTAAATCTAATAACATTTGAAAAGAAACTTCAGACTCGAGATTCTGTAAGGAGTGAAAAGAGGATTTTGGAAAAGCATTTTTACTCAGTATAAAATTAAAAATCAATATATTTCATGAATGGACAAATAGATCAAAATACTAAAACGCATTCCAACAGCATTCGTATGCTGATATCATGACGTCATATTCTTTATTTTTAATCTTTTCTGACGTTTGTATCTATAAAAATTTATGTGTATGTATATATATATATATATATATATATATATATATATATATATATATATATATATATATATATATATGTGTGTGTGTGTGTGTGTGCGCGCGCGCGCGCGTGTACCTAAAGATGAATACTCTATATATACTCTAAGGTCAACATAAACTTGAAAATCTCCACCTAAAAGCCTCTTCAAATCTCTCTCTCTCTCTCTCTCTCTCTCTCTCTCCTCTCTCTCTCTCTCTCTCTCTCTCTCTCTCTTTCAAAAGAGGACTTTTAAACGTCCACCTGCACAAAGAGCCATTAGCCGATTCCTCCCCTTGAGGCTCCTAAAAGCATCGATTTCTTCGGAGGATGTCGACTCCGCTTGAGGGAGGACCAGAAGAATGTACGAAGGAGCTCGTATGTAGTTCAGGATTTGAAGTGGATTTATGTGTTTGAAGGTTTAAATTCAACTCATGAATGGTTTAGGCAAGGGACGGTGACAATGCCCTAGCTAGGTTTACTCATATTAATTTTCAGTCTTACATTTCTTCTTTATCCATTCAAATCTTTTATCATATTTTGTAATTCAACCCATGAATGGTAGAGGCAAGGTACGGTGACAATGCCTTAGCTAGGTTTACTCATATTCATTTTCAGTCCTACATTTCTGCTTTATCCATTCAAATCTTTTATCATATTTTGTAATTCAACTCATGAATGGTAGAGGCAAGGGACGGTGACAATCCCCTAGCTAGTAAACGTTTACTCATATTCATTTTCAGTCCTACATTTCTGCTTTCTCTATTCAATAAATGGTAGAGGCAAGAGACAGTGATTATGGCCAATGTTAGTTACACTCATATTCATTTTCAGCCCAATATTTCTGCTTTCTCTCTTCAAATCTTCTATTATCTTTTGCAATTCCTCCCATGATTCACTAAACATAACTATGTCACCTGCAAATCTTGAGTTATGTCCTAGAGACTGACCACTCATGAATGGCAGAGGAAAGGAATGGTGACAATGCCCTAGCTAGGTTTACTCATATTCATTTTCAGTCCTACATTTATGCTTTATCTATTCAAATCTTCTATTATCTTTTGCAATTCCCCTCATAATTCACTAAAAAGAACAATGTCAACAGCAAATCTTAACTTATGCCCTCGAGACTGACCGTATATACTTATGATCAGCGCTCAAGTCCCCTCTCCATCCAAGCAAAGGACTAGGGAAGGCTAGACAATGACTACTGATGACTCAGCAGGTAGGACTATAGGCTCCCCAATACTTCCCATCCTCAGCTCACAAGGATGCTGAGATTTCAGACACTATTAGAAACTATAGAGCTTGAGCGGGTCTCGAACCCCAGTCCAGCCTATTGCTAAACGGGGACTTTTCTATAAGAGAGATTAGTTCACCAAGCCTTCAACTGGGCTCCCCAAGGCACTAGAAGAGTTGGAAGACCTAGATCTACATGGCTGCGGACTACAAAGTGTGACGTAGTAGAAGATGAATGGAAATGTATTGATTTAAAAGCTCAAGATAGAGACGACTGGCAAAATCTAATCGAGGCCCTTTTGTGTCAATAGGCGTAGGATTATCATTATTATTATTATTATTATTATTATTATTATTATTATTAGCTAAACTACAACCCTAGTTGGAAAAGCAAGCTGCTAGAAGCCAAGGGCTCCAATAGGGAATAACAGCCCAGGGAGGAAAGGGAACAAGGAAATTAAATAAACATGAGAATTAATGCATAATAAATATGAAATATCATACGATCAGTAACAACTTCAAAACACCCTTATACTATCTAAGAATTAAAAACATTATTCGATTAAACGAAAGCAAATAAATATGGTATATAATTACGATTGATCTCATAGTTTATTCATGGTTATTTGCAAATATGAATCACATTTTTTATGTTATTTGCATCATTGCAAGGGTTTAGCAAATATGAATAATATTTATTTTTCGTCCTTCTTGGTAAAAGTGAAAGAATAAATGAATTTATGATGGAATATTAAATGAACGTATTCTCCGAAATGTAATTAATATCAAATCTTTTACTCTAATTACTGGCTTTCTTTAGTGTGTATTATTATTATTATTAATTATTATTATTATTATTATTATTATTATTATTATTGCTACAAGCGTAAGGACTCCAGTACTGAAAACTATTATGTACGGAAAAGAAACGAAGAAATTAAGAATAATTAAATAAAAATTAAGCAAATTATGATATGAATTCTGCAACAAAGTTAATACATTTATGGTAAATATAAATTCTGTATGAGCTCCTTCAATATTGTATCTATGCATAACAACCAAGCTATTAATTGATGATATCTAATGTATTTTTATTTAATTTGCACTTTATTGGTAGTACGTTGGCCAAGGCACAAGCCACCCTTTGAGATACTACAGCTAGAGAGTTATTGGTTCCTTTGACTGGCTAGATAGTACTACATTTATCACGGCTCATTTTTCTTTTGCCTACAAATTCTCCGAATAGTGTGGCTTATTCTTACCATATTCTCCTCTGTCCTCATACACCTTATAACACTTAGATAAGGAAAGATTCTTCTTCACTCAAGGGATTAACTACTGCACTGTAATTGTTCAGTGGCTACTTTCCTCTTGGTAAGGGTAGAAGAGACTCTTTAGCTATGGTAAGCATCTCTTCTAGGAGAAGGACACTTCAAAATCAAACCACTGTTCTCTAGTCTTGGGAAGTGTCATAGCCTCTGTATTATGGTCTTCCACTGTTTTGTGTTAGAATTCTCTTCTTCGAGGGTACACTTATGCACACAATTCTATCAATTTCACTATTTCCTTTCCACACTCGGCTATTTTCCATATTGGACCCCCTGAGCTTATAGCATCCTGCTTTTCCAACTAGGTTCGTAGCTTAGCTATTAATAATGATAACAATAATACGGAAAATTATGCATCTAATATTATTTTATTAACCAGAAAGTAATAATTCTCAGCCATTTATGTATCTAATTGCAAACAAAATATTCTTATTTTTAACATGACATCAATATTTACTGATTTTCTTTTAAAATTATATCTTCTAAAATGATTTTTTCCTATTCTCTTCTCTTCAAGGACATTTTGAGATACCATGTTCAGTAAATAGTCTCTTTTTCCTTTATTTTACAACGTGTCCATCAGCTATTGTTACTTTACATATTTTTTTTTGTTTCCATAATTTTTCATTCTTAAAATCATGTCAGTTTGAGATGAATGGGAGTCTATCATTCTTATGGCGTCCTGACAACGTCATTCTCTCTCTCTCTCTCTCTCTCTCTCTCTCTCTCTCTCTCTCTCTCTCTCTCTCTCTCTCTCTCTCTCTCTCTCTCTCTATGAATATATAAGTCCTATCATCCAGCTCCTGTCTCTCTTTCTCTCTATAAAGAATATAGAAACAACCATAACAACAATATTTTAAGACAAAATAAGTAAATAAACAAGAAAATTAACGAGTAAACAAGAATAAAATATGTGATTGGTAAATAGCTGAATTAGATAAATAACTAAGTAAATAAATAGAATGGCACCTCTCTCTCTCTCTCTCTCTCTCTCTCTCTCTCTCTCTCTCTCTCTCTCTCTCTCTCTCTCTCTCTCTCTTTATGAAGATATAAGTCCTCTCATTACGGTCCTATCTCTCCTTTTCTCTATAAAGATGCAGGAAACAATAATGATAATAAGAATATCTTAAGACAAAGTGTATAAATAAGCAAGCAAAATAATGAGTACACAAGAAAAAAAATATGTAATTATTAAATAAATGAATTAGATAAACAAAGAATTAAGCAAATAAACAGATAAGTCGATCAATGAACTAATAAATCAGTAAATTAATGCTTTATAAAATCAAACTGCTTTTTATAAGTTCTTGAGCGTTAATAAATAAAATAGTTGTTCTGTTCGAAAATAAAAATCTTCCTGATCCGGACCTTCGTTAGAATAAACAATTTCTACAATAACTCGTTATATGTAAATCAAAAATATATAATTGAAAATCCATCTATATGTTTTTGGGATATTATCCAAATTGGATTAGGACACAGACAGTCATATAAATAGGTTTTTGAGATATCCAAATTGGATTAGGACACAGACAGTCATATATGTTTTTGAGATATCCAAATTGGATTAGGACACAGACAGACATAAAAAAAATGGATAGATTATGAGAATCAAAAAGACACAACGAACAAGGGTGAATATGTTGTTGATGGATTTTATGGGTTTTAAAGGCCGCTCGTGAATGGCAGAGGCAAGGGATACTGACAATACCCAGGAGACTGATTATTATTATTATTATTATTATTATTATTATTATTAGTAGTAGTAGTAGTAGTAGTAGTAGTAGTAGTAGTAGTAGTAGTAGTAGTAGTAGTAGTAGTAGTACTAGCCAAGCTACAACCCTAGTTGGAAAAGCAATATGCTATAAGCCCAAGGGCTCCAATAGGGAAAAATAGCCCAGCGAGGAAAGGAATTAAGGAAATAAATAAACGATTAGAAAATTTAACAATAAATTATTTTAAAAACAGTAGCAACATCAAAACAGATATGTCATATATAAACTATAAGAAGACTTAAGTCAGCCTCTTCAACATGAAAACATTGGCTGCAAGTTTGAGCTTTTGAAGTTCTACTGATTCAACTACCCGAATAGGAACATCATTTCACAACTTGGTCACAGCTCCCAAGTTCCCTTTCCACCCAACAAGCTAAGACCAGAGAAAGCCAGGCAATGGCTGCTGACGACTCAGCAGGTAGACCTATCCCCCATCCTTAGCTCACAAGGATGGTGAGATTGCAGACTACACAAGAAACGATCGACCTTGAGAGGGACTCGAACCCCAGTCAGGCCATCACCTGGCAGGGACGTTTCAAATAGGCTACCACAGCCCTTATGAAAAAAAAAAAAAATGAAGTCAAAAGTCCCATATCGAAATCATCGTATTTCCATTCATAACTGAAAATGATTTCAGCTCTTGGCTGAATGAGGAGTGATTAGTGTGATTGGACTTGGGTCCTACATAGAAAAAAAAAAAAAAAAAAAAAATCCGGACATTGAATTCCAAATCACGAGTCGATTCATTTCCCGTGACGTCCAGCCGGTTAAAATGTATTTGCGTCTGAGCGAAGGTAATGAAACCATACTTTGCAAAAGCTAATTGCTTCGATTCACGTACTGGCGTTTTTCATTCATAAGCTCTCTGGTCAGAAGCGGCAGCAATGAATGAATGAATGAATTAAAGAGTGAATGAATGACTTGAGGTTTTCTGGCATCCTGACATCGAAGGTCATTGACGCCGATATATCGTTTCTTGTAAAGGGTAAAAGAATATTCTATTAAAACCATGAGAGCAAATATGTAGATATGTCGTTATAAAAGTTAAATAGCTTTCAGAAGACTTGCTTCTGAAATAAAACTAAAAATGCCGCTAGCATTGTACGACACATCATGTCCAAGAATCTTGGCAAGGATGAACCTGCCATCCTCACCTCGAGCCTCAAACAGAAATATAAAGAATAAAAGAATACTCAGTTAAAACCATAAAAGCAAAGATGTCATCATTAAAGTTGAATAGCTTTCAAAAGACCTGCTTCTGAAATAAATCTAAAAATGCCGCTAGCATTGTACGACATATGTCAAAGAATCTTGGTAAAGATGAACTTGCCATCTTCACCTCGAGCATGAAAAGTATTTCTGTGCATATAGGATTACTAAAAACTATTGTACTCGACCCGTCAAAAATGACTGCTAGATATTTAGATATAGCTCTTCCGTAGTTGTCATCCATTTTATGAACGGTTATTTTTTTATACTCCGATGATGGAGAATTTTATTTCAAAGCTGATTTATTCCAAAGAGAAAAGAGCTTTATGAGAGGAAGAATGGAGTATCATCTATGATTTCATCGTGGAAAGAAGTCGAAAATCATATAAAAAGGGGATGAAGAATAATATAAAATCCTCATTTCCTCATTGATAAATGTTAAAAATAAAATAAATATAAGAAAAAACAATGTGAAAAATAACCGGATGGAAAAAATGCCCATAAAAATAAATAATTGCCAAACCACCAGCTTGCATTTTATAAAGACGCCATCATCATATTAAAAGTAAGAAGAAAATAAGATAAAAATTAACCAATAAAACCGAAGGTGTAACAAGAAAACAAGAAAGGAGTTAAACATTGAAACAGGATTTACTCATCACATGGAAAGTAACAAGAAAATGAGATGGAAATTAAACATTGAAACAGAAGATATAACAAGATAATAAGAAGAAAGTTAAAAAAAGAAACAGAGGAGGTCGTAAGAAAAAGGATTTACTCATCACATGGAAAGTAACAAGAAAATAAGTTGGAAATACAGCAATGAAACAAGAAATAACAAGATAACAAGAAGTTAAACAAAGAAACAGAGAAGGTCGTAAGAAAAAGGATTTACTTATCCCATAG
>NC_090730.1:163111500-163121500 GCF_036898095.1 Palaemon carinicauda | reverse complement strand
TAAATGCATCAATATATTTGTAGCTTTGAATGTTATTGGTTATTATTGATATATTTATGAGATGTTCGATTTCTTCTTCTTGATGTTAACAGCTTTCGTCCAAAATAATAAATATGGATGATATTAAGGCCAGAAAATTCGACGACGTATTAGATATTATTATTATTACTATTATTATCATTATTATTATTATTATTATCTAATTTACAACACAAGTTGGAAAAGCAGGATGCTATAAACCCAAGGGCTCCAATAAGGAAAATAGCACCGTGGGGAAAAGAAATAAGGAAACAGAATAGTGTGCCTGAATGTACCTCAGAATAGTGTGCCTGAATGTACCTTAAAATAAGAGAAGTCTACCCCAAGACAGTGGAAGACCATGGTACAAAAGCTATGGCACTACCCAAGACTAGAGAACAATGGTTTGATTTTGGAGCGTCTTTTTAGAAGAGCTGCTTACCATAGCTAAAGAGTCTCTTCTACCCTTATCAAGCAGAAAGTAGCCACTGCACAATTAGAGTGCAGTAGTTACTCCCTTGATTGAATAAGAATTTTTCGATTATCTTAGTTTTGTCAAGTATATGAGGAAAGAGAAGAATAGGAAAAGCATGAGCCAGACTATTCAGTGTATGTTCAGGCAAAGTAAAATGAGCCGTAACCAGAGAGAGGGATTCAATGTAGTACTATCTGGCCAGTCAAAAAGACCCACTAACTCTCTAGCAGTGGTATCTCATTCTTTCTAGTCTAATGAGTTGTTGTGGCCTGATTGGTAACGTCTCTGCCTGGTGTTTGCCAGACGGGGTTCTAGTCACGCTCAGACTCGTTAGTGCCTTTAGCGTCTGCAACCCTACCATCCTTGTGAGCTAAGGATTGGGGGGTTTGGGGGAGCCTATAGGTCTATCTGCTGAGTCATCAGCCGCCATAGCCTGGCCCTCTCTGGTCCTAGCTTGGATGGAAAGGGGGGGCTTGGGCGCTGATCATATATATGGTCAGTCTCTAGGGCACCGGCGTCAATGACCTTAGATGTCAGGATGCCTGAAAACTTTAAATCATTAATTCATTCATTCATCTCTAGGGCATTCTGCTTGCTTGCTGGGGCAATGTCACTCTCCCTTGCCTCTTCCATTCATGAGCCACCTTTAAACATTTCATGAAGATAATTCCGACCGGAGATTATTATCGTAAGATAGAGCAGTTTTTTTTTTTTAATGATTTAAATCAAAACAAGTAATGGATATCTATGCTTATCCTTCGCTCTTCAAAATCCAGCAGTTTTTTTTTTTTAATGATTTAAATCAAAACAAGTAATGGATATCTATGCTTATCCTTCGCTCTTCAAAATCCAGTCAAATGGCGTCTATCTCTGAAGTGTTGGCTTTCGAGAATCCTGAATTCGACAGGTATAGATACAGAAGAATTGACATTGATTTTTATCTTTCTTCGTGGCTAAATGGTATCGTTACTGTCATGCAAGCTTCCTGGACCAGGTTTCGATTTCCGGCAGGTCAGAAGCTATTGTGTTTGAGTGGTTCCGCCTTGGGGCTCTGATCTTGAGGTCGGTAAGAGAATCCAGACATTAAGGTATTGAAATATATGGCTTATTTGAATATGAAAAACAAGTATAAATGTGCAAAATTTACATAATATATATATACATATATATATCATATATATATGTATAAATATATATATATATATATATATATATATATATATATATATATATATATATATATATATATATATATATATATATATATATCTATCTATCTATCTATCTATCTATCTATCTATCTATCTATATATATATATATATATATATATATATATATATATATATATATATATATATATATATATATATATATATATATCCAAATGAAGAAATTTACGGATACAGACTGGCATAGAAAGGACATCCATAAACGCAAATGGAAAGAAATGACTGGGGCCTTTGTCCTGCAGTAGACTAGTAACGAGATAATGATGATGATGATGATGATGATGATATCTGCAATTGGGGTTCACCTGTGTATAAAAACTGGAAGCCCAAATGGATAATCTAATAGGCGAGTCACAATTACTCCACAAACAAGAGGTTATTTGACCAGGGAGCCAGCGAAATAGAAATTGTAAATGAGAGAGAGAGAGAGAGAGAGAGAGAGAGAGAGAGAGAGAGAGAGAGAGAGAGAGAGAGAGAGAGAGGTCTGAGCCCTTTGTCCTGCAGTGGACTAGTAACTAGATGATGATGATATCCCCAATTGCGGTTCACCTGTGTATAAAAACTGGAAGCCCAAATGCATAATATAATAGGCGAGTCACAATTACTCCACTAACAAGAGGTTATTTGACCAGGGAGCCAGCGAAATAGAAATTGTAAATGAGAGAGAGAGAGAGAGAGAGAGAGAGAGAGAGAGAGAGAGAGAGAGAGAGAGAGAGAGAGAGAGAGAGAGAGAGAGAGAGAAGGGTGTAGTAGATACCTGGCTAGCTCGCTGCAGCAATACAGCCACAGGAGAATAATTCCCCCCCTGACATACGACCAACATAGGTTTGCTTCCCCAGGACAGAATATGCAGATGCCTATTTGAATACGAAGCTCTGGTTCGCTGTCGAAACCATTTCTGTTTTCGGTTTACATACACTGTTGAGAGCTGTGTTTGTTGCATTGGATTTTTTGAGGGGGTAGGGGGGCGGTACGCAGTAGTTAATTGGCGAGTAATCATGTTTGTAATTCATTGCATATAGGTACATATTCATTTGTTTTTATATAGCTACATATATATATATATATATATATATATATATATATATATATATATATATATATATATATATATATATAAATATATATATATAAATATATATATGTATGTATATATATATATATATATATATATATATATATATATATATATATATATAATCATGTATATTATGCGCACAAGTTGTTATGTATGCGTAGTTATATAACATTGACGTCATGTTCAGGTTTTTTGTTTGCAACAACAACAACAATAATAATCAAAATAATAAGAATTATGATTATAATAATTAATGACATTACTAATAAAAATTATCATTATTATTATTATTATTATTATTATTATTATTATTATTATTATTATTATTGGTAGTAGTAGTCAGTGGTCGTAATACTAGTACTAATATATTTTTCCCTTCTGTTATTGCATCATGAAGCCTGCTAAGCCCCACAATGGTATTAATACAAACATTTACCCCTTCAGAAATGCTGCGCCAGGATCAACGTCTGCAGCGCATAAGATGAAAAATATCCCAAGGCATTATACCCCATCTGGAGTTATAGCGCCTCCCTAAACAGCTGTGCTAGGAGAAACATTATTGAAGATGCTGCTCTAGCAACATCCGTGGATATATGTGTCTTTTGGGCGTTATAATGAGCCCAGTAATGCCAGCCTCGCGTGATGTAGGCACTCGCCTGGGAAAACGCAGCATGTACTTACGTCTTCTGGTGTATTGTACCACTGGGATAACTTAGTGAGTTTAGTGCTGTCTTTGTAGCTATTGTGCGGATGCACCAGTTAGGAGTGACTGAGAAGCAGGGGTGAATGCAACTAACATTAAGTGGACGGAGCATGAGTATTTATACAAGCTGTTCCAAGCAAGAACGGCACAAAAACTCGAACACAATTATTCAAGAACATAGAGTATTAAACAGGTTATCAGTATAAAGAGGGAGCAATTACGATAGTATACAAAAAACAGAAATACCATCACAGTGTACGAGAGTGTATGATACACTATGCATAATTCCTAGGTGGTAATTATGATTATTAACGTATGTTTGTTCGTTTACGTACTTAATTGGCAGACTCAAGTTCGAAGTATTTCGTTTTGTTTCAGCTGGAGATGTGCTGAATGTTATTGTAGGGGCAATATTCATAATGGTATGGCAAAGCTTAATGGCAATTTTGTACTTCCGTTTAGTACATACACGCACAAGCACATTATATATACTTACACCAACAAAAAACCTTATATATATATATATATATATATATATATATACATACATATATATATATATATATATATATATATATATATATATATATATATATATATTTATTTATATATATACATTTATATATATATATATATATATATATATATATATATATATATATATACATTTATATATACATATTAAATATATGTATATATATATATATATATATACATATATATATATGTATATAAATATAGATATATACATATATGTATATATACAGATATATATATATATATATAGATATATATATATATATATATATATATATATATATATATATAGCAACAAAAAAAATAACAAATGCAGCCGTTTCTAGTCCACTGCAAGACAAAGGCCTCAGACATGTCCTTATTCATGTCTGGCATTTGGCCATTTCATCACCACGCTGGCCATGCGAGTTGGTGATGGTGGGAGATTTCAGCCTGACCATTCACAGCAAACCGCCCAAGTATGGTGGCCCAGACTAGTACAGCTTTGCAGATCACAGCAATATCCTTTCATCACGTTAAATTATTGTCAGTCAATCGCACAGGCGCACACACACACAGCCAAAGCGCTGATAAATGAATGAATTACTTGAAGTTTTCTGGCATCCTGACATCGAAGGTCATTGACGCCGATATCATTTATTGTAAATAAAGATTAAAAGAATATTCAATTAAAACCAGGAAAATAAATATGTTAAAAAAGTTAAACAGCATTAAGAAGACCTGCTCCTGTAATAAATCTAGAAATGCCACTAACATTGTACGACACATCATGTCCAAGGATCTTGGCAAGGATGAACCTCCCATTCTCACCTCGAGCCTCAAAACAGATATCTATTTCTTTCTGTGCTATAAGTGGGGCATTCAGTCAACAAATGCCTCACTGTCAAGGGCATTAAACAGTCGTCGCAATATGGCTGGCGTTGGCCAGCCAGCATAAACTCGTGTGTCATCCAAGTGTGACCAATACGGAGACGACAAAGAGTAGTCTCCCATTTTCGGGCCATCCCATTATTCCTCCAAGGGGATATAATAATAGAAATTTCTCTCATCTTATTTTCGGTTAAACTATCTCAATACCGTTATAAATATAATTCTTAATTGCTGGTAAAAATCATTACAGAGAATGGGATACCTTCTTAGTAGCAACTCGGCTGCAGCACTCTTTGCCAGTGAGTCTGCTTCTTCATTTCCAGACACACTTACGTGTGCCGGAACTCAGTCAAATCGAACTGTTATACATTTTAGGCCAATAATTAAAAGCCACTCTAAAATCTTTAAAATAAAGAGTTACTAGACTTAAAACCTTCTAAAGCTTGAAGGACACTTCTTGAAACACTATAAATGGTAAAATTGCCCTCTTCTTTTAACGCTATTATCTCAATAGCGGTTAGTATGCCATATAATTTAGCAGTAAATATGGAAGATATTGGAGGAAATGCACCTCTACAGTTAAAAGAACTACTATATACTCCAAATCCAACGCCAACATCAGATTTGGAACTATCGGTATATATAAAAGTTGATTCCTTATGTTCTTCAACATGTTCCGTAAAAAACCACCTAGCTTTTCAGTCATGATTTTTTTTTAACATCAATAAAATATTTACAAAAAGATATCTCTGGTAATTTACACGGAGGGGTTGATGATATCTTAAATGGGAGCACCTTGCCTCTAATTATATCAAGACTGCTTAATGATTATTTTACCCGAAAGCCATAAGGCTGAGGAGATTTTGGGTGCAACTCAAAGTATGTGCCAAACCCCAGACATGGATATGAACATATCTAAAGCCTTTATCCTCCAGTGAACTAGAAATGGATATATTTGTTGTAGTTGTATATGTGTGACGTTAAACATTTATGCACGTTTAAAACAATTCGTCCACCTCATCTCTTTGCAGACGAAAGACTGAAATCATCGGGGCCTTACCATCCGTGCTTTGATTTCCCTTGCAGACTTTAGCCTGGAATAATGGGCTCGCTGAAAATTCAGGTCTCCTGCATTTACAGCTCAGCGAGGAGAGAATTGAGTTACGGAACCACAGAGAAAAATGTAAAGTGCATTTGCGTTGGAAGGAATCCACAATTTGAAAGTGATGCATTTCCTCTGAATTCTAGTTTTATAGATCTTCTTGTCTCTCTCTCTCTCTCTCTCTCTCTCTCTCTCTCTCTCTCTCTCTCTCTCTCTCTCTCTCTCTCTCTCTCTTGCATACACACGCAGTTACACCTCCACGCAGTGTATGTATATACACACACACAAATACACATATAAATAATATATATATATATATATATATATATATATATATATATATATATATATATATATATATATATATATTTCATGCTTTCCCTTTCATTGCAAAACAGAAAAAAACTGTATAAATTCACAGTTTTGAACAGTATCATTAAAGTAGATTCTTCATCTGCCTCTGGTATTTATCTAAGGAGACATATGATTCATCATATATAATGCCTGGGTTCATGAAGACCGCCTCTCTCTCTCTCTCTCTCTCTCTCTCTCTCTCTCTCTCTCTCTCTCTCTCTCTCGCCTCCTTTAACCACTATTTGTCTATCTGTCTGTGTGTCTTCTAGAAGATTCCCATGACTCACTGTCCAAAGGCTCAATACAGCTACCCCAAAGAGATTTGAGTAGTAGCACAGATTGGTTTAAAGGTTTAAACGCCACTCATGAATGGCAGAGGCAAGGGACAGTGACATTGCCATATCAAGGAGGACAATGCCCTAGAGACTGACCATATATGATCAGCGCCCAAGCCCCACATAAGCTAGGACCAAGGAAACCAGGCAATGGCTGCTGATGACTCAGCAGACAAACTTACAGGCTCCCCCAAACCCCCCCTCCTTAGCTCACAAGGATGGTGAGGTTGCAACGACCAGAGGAACTAAGGAGTTTGAGCGGGACTCGAACCCTAGTATGGCAAATACCAGGCAAGGACGCTGCCACCAGGCCACCGCAACAAATGATTTTTAAAGGATATTTTGGGGGAATAGTTATTTATTTCGAGATAAAATATCCTAATTTTTTCTTTCCATCTTCTTCAATAATAACTGTCCGTCAACACACTGACCTTTGGACGCGTGGGATTAAAATAATTTTTCGTTGTTTTAGAAAATGGGATCAAAACTGATGTTGTCTTCTTTTTATATAAGTTATTTCAATTTAATTCGCGGAGAAATTACTCTTGGGTTTTCTCTATTCGTCAAATATGACGAGAGAGAGAGAGAGAGAGAGAGAGAGAGAGAGAGAGAGAGAGAGAGAGAGAGAGTTATTTTGACGTCACGACTCCCGTTTATTAAATCTAAATTATTTTTTTTTTAGTCTTTTTATTACGGAAGCTTAGTAAGTAGGTTTATGATGATTTTGCCCCCAAAATATTATGTTGACAATATAATAATAACAAACTAAAAAAAGCAGAAAACATTCTCCTCGAAGTTATTATGAATTATAGTCTTGTAGCAACAAAGACTTTTCACTGTTACAAATATTGTACTGTTAATGCTAACATACTTGAAAAACTTCTCCAGTATTACCAGCAGTACGTTTTTTACCATGTGTAGTATGAAAGCCCAACAGTGCCAGCGGATCTTTTTATAAACATTTTCATAATATATTCCACTAAATATTCCTGAATCCTTGAAGCGTGAAGGCTCCTGAAGACAGGCTCCTGAAGACAGGCTCCCGGAGACATGTGAAGCCAGCCAATAGAACCAGGCTGCCATTGTTCTCTCAAAAGGTTTAAGACCTCAAGCAGTTTTTTTTATAAGGGTCTCTATTGTCCTTTTCTAGTTTCACTGGTACTTTGGTCTGGATTTTGTTTTACTCTGTTGCTCTAGGATTTGTGAAGTGTATTTATCTCTTCCTCTTGTTTTGTTAGGAAATATTTATTTAATGTTAGTGTTCTTAAAATGTTTTATTTTTTCTTATTTCCTTTCCACACTGGGCTATTTTCCCTGTTGGAGCCCCTCTGCCAACGAAGTTGGGAGAAGGTTGTGTTTTTGCTCTTGTTTCTCTGTCCGTTTGACTGTTTGTTGGTGAGCAATTTCCTGGACACATGTTTGTTTATGAATAACTTCTTGGCAACAAATTTGACTCATTGAATATTGAAACGTTAAGTGATTAATTGTTATGTTGAGACATGGAAGTGATTCAAATTTGAAAGTCCTATGTTAAAAGTCAAGGTCAAGGTCAAGCAAAAGGTCGGCTAATTAACCCTATCCTTATCCTTAAGTTCACACATGATTGTTAAGCAGAATTCAAATACGCCTACAGTCTAAAGTGATTCTGGGAAAGGCAAGCTAGTGTCGAGAAATAAGCTGTCATGGCGGAGACATGCACTCTCCGAGCACTTTTCTAGTATTTTCATGCGAATATTTCGAATGTAGATTTATGGCCTCAAGATGCAAGAAAGTACTTGTATGTAGATTTCCTTTTTTTATGATTTCACAAGTTAGGGTAAAGCTAGGCTGACACTTGCACGATTCTGTGGCACGCATTACCACGACTCGAGTTGCGCTAGTGCGCAAACTAGTCATAAACTGGTGTGAAGTGTGCATAAAACCATCGTGACTGCGTGCCATGTTGGGACGAGAATTTTGTAATGTTCAAAATTTTGGTCAGGACAAAATTTTGCCACCGGATCGTGAACTATGCGCAAACTGTTCATAAACTCGTTGTGACCTCATCGGGACGATGTGGGAGGATGCGTGGCAGTGCACGCTATGCCACAACTGTTACGAACTGTCACGAATAGTTCACGACCAGCTCACGTCAAGTTCACGAGTAGTTCATGACATGTTCACGAATTTGCACGAGTCGCAGCATGGCTGTGCCTTCCCACTTACACGATCACGTGTACTTCACGCATTGATTACACGAGCAGTTCACGACTAGTTTACACACTTCCCGAACAGTTTGCGTATGGCACGAGCAGTTCACGACTAATGCGCGACAGTGGCGTCCGAGTCGGTGTTGGTGTATATATAGGGCTTCCTGGACACTGCTCGCCATTCCAGAGATCAACAGCGAAGAGACGACTTATATCACAGAGACAACATACCTAAAACAAAGCAGACACGAGGAAGAACAAAGCAGAGAAGGCCATAAGCCGACAGGCCAGAGGCAGAGACCGCTGAGAGAGATCATTCCCCTCAGTCCTCCGTATCAAGTGTCATGTTATCCCGGAGACAGAGCAGGATCCACTCGAAAGCCAGAGCCAATCCAAAAATTACCAGGGATTGGGGAGGCCCCCTTTTTATATGGAGTACCCAAGTCGGCATGACACCGTCTGGATTGCTCAAACTCGTCTTGCCAATGCGGGAAGTGCGTAAACTAGCTTGGGTGAAGAGTGAGCTTGCGCTCTGATCATATTCATATATGGTTAGTCTCTGGGGCATTGTCCTGTTAGCTAGGGCACTGTCACTGTCCCTTGTCTCTACCACTTTCATAAAGCTGAAAAAGCGCCCTGATCATATTTATAAATGGTCACTCTCTAGAGCATTGTCTTGCTAGCTAGGGCACTGTCATTGTCCCTTCCCTCTTTCACTTTGATAAACCTTAATAAGGGAGCTAATAATTTATAAGAAGTCTCTAGGGCATTGCCCTGCTAGCTAAGGCAATTTCACTGTCACTCTCTCTTGTCTCTACCACTTTAATAAACCTTAAAAAGGGGGCTTATCATATTTATAAATGATCAGTCTTTAGGGCATATTCCTGCTAGCTAGAGCACTGTCACACTCCCTTGCCTCTACCACTTTAATAAACCTTAAAAAACAAGGCAAAAATACACAGAAAGACAAATTCAACATTCTGGAATGGCATGAAAACAAGAACTCCAGTGTTTAATGGCCTGTTTGTCTAAGAGAGATTTGTTTGTTTTTGCGCCATATGGTAAGCTCGTTACAGTATGTAACACTACAGTAAGCTTTTGAGGGTATG
>NC_090730.1:163104000-163109000 GCF_036898095.1 Palaemon carinicauda | reverse complement strand
CTCGGACGCGAACGACCCCGACGCCAAAAAAAATTCTTGAAAAATCAGTTTTTGCAGTAACCTCCTTTTTTCTTTTGCCAAAAAAAACTTCAATGAATGCTTAAAACAACTGTAAAGATAAATACTACTCATCTGCAGAAAAACTATTTATTATAAATATTTTAAAAAATTAAGTAGAAAAAAAAAAGACCTGACATAAAAATTCATAAAAAAAAAAGTTTATACATATATACACAAATCCTTTTAGGAATTGATTCTTGAATGTTTAGGACACATCTTGATGTATTTTGGATGAAGTCAGACCCATGGAGGTGAAGATCTGAAATGAGAAAAAAAGGGTAACTTTTTTTGGCCAAAAAAAATTGTCCAAATTTCATGAATTTTTTTGGGTACCCAAATGAAATAGGAAGTGGCTAATTTTTTTAGGGAATAAACATATGTTATCCTAAATTAGAAATATGTAAAAAAATCTTCATTATTTTGTAAATTACATTTATATCAGGGGCCATATCTAAAGGTAATTTTTTGAGTACTTGGAAATTTCGTAAAAAAATACATATATTTAATATATAATATGATATTTATGCAGGTAAAATTATACCAAAATATCACAAATTCTATAGGGAACAAGAATATATATAGATAGGGCAGCTTACGCTTCGGATATGTCCACAAAATGGCCGCCAACCACACTGACTCAGACTCCCTAATCTGCCACTTGAAATGTAGGAAGGGTATGTCAATTTCAAGGTGTTATTTACTAATCTAATTATTATTGGATATGCATAAAAATTGTATGGTGGGTTGCTGGATAATTGTCGATTATTTTACGACTATAAAATTAAAATTCTGACCCAAAAAATATTTTTTGAAGGGAAATAAAATCGAAAAAAAAAATGTAAAACAATATTTTAGCTAAAAAAATTTGATGATATTCAATCAAAAAAAAAGTAAACAAAATTTTCCGACAAATAAACATCTAGAGGAATCATTACTCTGTGATAGTTCCTTAGTACGTAGTAATTTTGAAAGAATTGGGAAAAAAACGAAAAAATGGCAATCACCGGAAAATCGAACACATACCTATATAAACGCCATATCTGGCTAAAAAAAAGATAGGCATGGGTAGCCAGATCATCTAGAAACACTTTCCAACACTATAAGAATATAAGTTTTGCGACACTACTTGCCAATTCCTTACGGTAACATGACTAAGCAAAAAAATGCAAAACAAATAAAAAGGGGCACTCGTGGAAAAATGGCCATTCTAATATACGGCATTTCAGAAAAAAAAAATTTCAGCCACGTGCTAGGCAAACCATCAAGGCACATTTTCCGACAAATAAACATATAAATGAAATATTACTCTGTGATAGTTCCTTAGTACGTAGTAATTTTGAAAGAAATGGGAAAAAACGAAAAAATGGCAATCACAGGAAAATCGAACACATACTTATATATACGCCATATCTGGCTAAAAAAAAAAATAGGCATGGGTAGCCAGATCATCTAGAAACACTTTCCAACACTATAAAAATATAAGTTTTGCGACACTACTTGCCAATTCCTTACGGTAACATGACTAAGCAAAAAAATGTAAAACAAATGAAAAGGGGCACTAGCGGAAAAATGCCCAACATTCTAATATACGGCATCTCAGATAAAAAAAAAGACATGCACGTGTTAGCCCAACCATCAAGGCACACTTTCTAACACATAAACATGAAAAAAAAAAATCAATAATATACGGCAATTCCTTACTACGTAGTAAATTTTTACAAATATTGAAAAAAAAAACAGAAATTGGTAACCGCAGTTAAATACCCAATATACCAATAACTACGTCGTATCTGACAAAAACAAAATCACGCATGGGTAGCCAGATCATCTAGACACACTTTCCAACACTAAAAAAGCAAAAGTTTTACGATACTATTTCGCAATATCTTATGGAAAAATGACTTGGCAAAAAAATGAAAAAAAATGAAAAAGGGACACTCGCGGTAAAATGCCCGACATTCTAATATACGGTATCTCAGATAAAAAAAAAGACATGCACGTGTTAGCCCAACCATCAAGGCACACTTTCTAACACATAAACATGAAAAAAAAATGAATAATATACGGCAATTCCTTACTACGTAGTAATTTTTACAAATATTGAAAAAAAAACAGAAATTGGTAACCGCAGTTAAATACCCAATATACCAAAAACTACGTCGTGTCTGCCAAAAACAAAGTCATGTATGGGTAGCCAGATCATCTAGACACACTTTCCAACACTAAACAAGCAAAAGTTTTACGACCCTATTTGGCAATATCTTACGGAAAAATGACTTGGCAAAAAAATGAAAAAAAATGAAAAAGGGGCACTCGCGGTAAAATGGTCCTCGTGGTGATGAACGACATTTTAACTAAAAAAAAAATCATGCACATGGTAGCCAAACAATCCACCAAGACTTTCCACAACTGATAACCTATACAAGTTGCACCATTCTACGACAATTTCATAATACGTAATAACTTTGATAATTATGCAAACTACCTTAGAAGGGTAAACTCGGTCGCGCTCGACCCCGACGCGTCTCAGAAATCGGGGAAGGAGTACAGCTACAGCAATGCACATCTGGACACTGCTAGAGCGTGTAGAGGAGACACCTCCTGCAGGTCGATCACCCACAAATTCAGTCACGGGGGTGAGTCACGTGAGAAAAACCTGTTTTTTTTTTGACGCTCGGGGTCGCAAACGACCCATCGTACCTATCCAGGGTTAATCAGGTCAGTAACAATGGCATCTCTCCCAATCAGATCCACTTCCGGTCATAATTATCTTCTCATTAAACTCGGCGTCTGCTTAATCAAGCTCTTCAAGTTCCGACTTCGTCACGGAGAGCGTCATGATCATATAATGACACTCATGAGTTGAAGTAATGCTATATGAAGTTGTAAGGAGGTTATGTTTTCGCCCCTGTTTGTGCTTGTTTGTGTGTGTGTGTTTGTTTGTGAATAGACTCCTGGCCACAATTTTAATCGTAGAGTAATGAAACTTGCAGGGATTAATTGTTATATAAAATGCTAGAAGTTATTAAATTTTGGATGGTCATGGTCAAAGGTCGAGGTCAAATATTAAGGTCACGGTTAAGGAAAATACCCAATGCACGTAATCAGCCATAAGTTTGGAGACATCGTTGTCACAGACTTCAAACTCTGTTCATATTTGAGTGTATGAAAATCCATGCCAATCAATACATGTTAAGGTCAAAGGTCAAGGTCAAGTTCGAGCAAAAGGTCGAGAAATAAGATCCCGCGACGGAGGTTTACCACTTAGCCAGGAAGAAAGATAAAAGTCAATCACAATTCTTCTGTACTTATACCTGTCAAATTCAGGTTTTTTGTACCTAGAATTGAAATCAACCCCTCTTCACCATCGTAGCTAATTAGTAGGTTTCTACTTTGTTTTGAGCTTATTCGAGAACATTAATAAATGCAGCTTATAAAAAAAAAAAAAAACCACCACCATTCCCTTTGCGCCAATAATTTTGGAGTATCATTTCCTATTCAACAATTTCTGCGATTTACATTTCATCATCAAAAGCGCTTATATTTGCGAAAACAAATTAATAACACATGATAATATGTATTACATAAACATGATTCGCCAACGCCCCAAAGAGACTAATTATAAATGTATTTGTTTATCTTCCGTCAATGAATATCAATTTTGTCACGGATTGATAAATGTTATCTCTAAATTGCGAATGAAATAAACAGATTGATATGCAATCATGCTGTGCTGTGCAAATTAATCATCACCATCATCTCCTACGCCCATTGACGCAAAGGGCCTCGGTTAGATTTCACCAGTCGTCTCTATCTTGAGCTTTCAAATCAATACTTCACCATTCATCATCTCCTCCTACGCCAATTGACGCAAAGGGCCTCGGTTAGATACCGCCAGTCGTCTCTGTCTTGAGTTTTCAAATCAATACTTCTCCATTCATCATCTCCTCCTATGCCCATTGACGCAAAGGGCCTCGGTTAGATTTCGTCAGTCGTCTCTATCTTGAGCTTTTAAATAAGGAAAAATAAAACAATATGAGAGGTAATAAGTAAGAAAATATAGAATATCAAAATATCAGTAACAACTTTAAAATTGTTCTGTCTCATATATATTTTCCCTGCAAGTTTGAACTTTTGAAGTTCCGTCTATTCAACTGCTAAATTAGGAATGCCTTTCCAAAATCTGGTCACAGCTGAAATAAAAATAGAATACTGCGGAGTATTGAGCTTTATGAATTAACTGCATATATAGTACGGTGGAAATGACTAGGATTAACTCTATTAAATCGCTCGTTAACAATCTTTTTCAGCCATCTTTGTTTTGGCTATAGGGAGCTATGTAAATATAATATTATTTGAGGTTTATTTTCTTAATAAATCCCTTGATTAATCCGCACATTGTCAGGAAAGAAACATTGTTAAACGATTGAGAAAGTTAATGGAATAATGTTTCATCTTCACTTGCCTTCTTTGAAGATTTGATTCTTAACTCTTGGTGGTAAGAAAAAATATTTCTTTATATTTAGAGAGAGAGAGAGAGAGAGAGAGAGAGAGAGAGAGAGAGAATCACATTTGTCTAACTTAAAATAAAATGAGAGAGAGAGAGAGAGAGAGAGAGAGAGAGAGAATCAAATTTCATCTATAAGCTTAAGATAGAGAGAGAGAGAGAGAGAGAGAGAGAGAGAGAGAGAGAGAGAGATTCACATTTTGTCTATGAACTTAAAATAAAAGGAGAGAGAGAGCGAGAGAGAGAGAGAGAGAGAGAGAGAGAGAGAGAGAGAGATTAAATTTGGTTATAAGCTTGAAATAAATTTATATGGAAAACTTGAAAATCAATATTTCTGCTAATTATTCTCACTGACTTTTTCATAAATTAAAACCATAAATTTCATATATTAAAAAAAAAACCTAAATTCCTTATCATACCTCAACTCCTTTGA
>NC_090730.1:163091500-163094000 GCF_036898095.1 Palaemon carinicauda | reverse complement strand
GACAGTGACATTGCCCTATCAAGTCGGACTGACCACATCACATACAATCAGTGCTCAAGCCCCCTCTCCACCCCAAGCTAGGACCAAAGAGGGCCAGACAATGGCTGTTGATGACACAGCAGATAGACCTATAGGCTCCCCCTAAACCCCCAATCCTTAGCTCACAAGGATAGTGGAGGTTGCAGCGACCTAAGGAACTAACGAGCCGGAGCGGGACTCGAATCCCAGTCTGGCAGATCACCAGGCAAGGATGCTACCTCAAGGCCAGGCACAACCCTTAATGGATACACTAGTTCCATAATTATTTTAAGGAATATTTTGTATGAAAAAATCAAGTTTGAAATATCAATATCAGAAGTCTTTGGTATTCTGAGGGTCTCAGACTTCTATAGATATAAAATACTAGTGTACCAGAGCTGTCAAATATCTTGGCTAAATATTTTGATAGATATGCACACGTAAACACACACACACACACACACACACACCGATTCAACTCTTCCCCCCTTTTCCCTCTTTCCTAACCACAACCCGCTGGTTCGGCAATTTGTGGAAGAGTGTAGTTTCCGTGTTTACCGCTTGGGGGTACCCCCTCTAACCATGGTATGACTACTCCCTCTCTCACCTGAAAGTGTCAGGAAAGCTATATATATATATATATATATATATATATATATATATATATATATATATATATATATATATATATACTGCATGTATATATATATATATATATATATATATATATATATATATATATATATAAATATAAATCCAGACACTTGCCCCTTATTATATTATTATTATCATTATTATTATTTATTATCATTATTATTACTTGCCAAGCTACAACTCTAGGGAAAAACACCCCAGCCCAGCGAGGAAAGGAAATAAAGAAAATACAAAAGAAGTAATTAACAATGGTTTGATTTTGGAGTGTCCTTCTCCTCGAAGAGCTGCTTACCATAGATAAAGTCTCTCTTCTACCCTTACCTAGAGGAAAGTGGCTACTGAACAATTAGAGTGCACTAGTTAACACTTTGAGAGAAGAGTTTTGATAGCACGTTATAATACGATTACTTAAAAACTTATGTAAAAAAATCTACCAACATACCTTCAGGAAAGACATTGTCACATTAATACCAAACGAAACGGATATAACATGCAAATCTCATCGAATATAAAATGCTGATTGTGCATCGCCCTAATCCATTGAAATGCTTCGATGAAAGAAATAATGCTTTAATCACATCCAGTGCGAATATCATATCAATCATAAAATGGATTTGATATTACTTATGCGCTATCTAATATTCGGGGCGATTCAGCGAACGGAAATGAAATGAAAAAACCGGATATTGGAGTCTTTGCTAGTGCCGGAATAATAATTTCAAATGAATAAAACTATAAGGAAATTAGTAGCAATCTTTATGTATATTTTTATTATTATTGTTGTTGTTGTTATTTTCATTAATTATTATCATTATTATCTATTATCATTATTAATTACTATTAATTATTATTATTATTATTATTATTATTATTATAATTATTATTATCATTATTATTATTACTTGCTAAGCTACAAACCTAGTTGGAAAAGCAGGAAGCTATAAGCCCAGGGAACCCCAACAAGGAAAACTGCCCAGTGAGGAAAGGAAACAAGGAAAAATAAAATATTTTAAGAAACAACATTAAAATAAATATTTCCTATATAAACTACAAAAAACTTTAACAAAACAAGAGGAAGAGAAATGAGATAGAATAGTGCGCTCGTGTGTACCCTCAAGCAATGTTGAGAACGACCTGATTCTGTGTTGTAGAATGTTTGTAGCTCGGAGGTAGGCGGTCCATGCTCAGGGAAATATTCCTACGAGCTAAAACTGACGCTGATATCCTATCTGCTTTAAACAAGGACCAGGTGGGCCTGGCCATCACCCAGTACCCAAAAATTTCTGGGTGTTGACGATGGGCGTGTTTACGTGCGAGGCATTTTTTTTATTTTTTTTTTTTTTTTTGGGGGGGGGGGGCGGATTGTTCGTGCCAGTGGTGTGATTTGATACATGTTGTTGTTGTTGTTGTTGTTGTTGTTATTTGCTAGACTAAAACCCTAGTTGGAAAAGCAGGATGCTATTAGCCCAAGAGGTCCAATATAGAAAAATAGCTAAGAGAGGAAAGGAAATATAATGTGTGTGATTTAATAAGTGTTGTTGTTGTTGTTAGCTAAGCTACAACCCAAGTTGGAAAAGCAGGATGGTATCAGCCCAAGTGCTCCAATATGGAAAAATAACCCAGTGAGGAAAGGAAATATAATGGTGTGATTTGATACGTGTTGTTGTTAGCTAAGCTACAACCCAAGTTGGAAAAGCAGGATGCTATAAGCCCAAGTGCTCCAATATGGAAAAATAGCCCAGTGAGAAAAGGAAATATAATGGTGTGATTTGATACGTGTTGTTGTTGTTGTTGTTGTTAGCTAAGCTAGAACCCAAGTTGGAAAACC